>NC_135802.1:2919729-3036786 GCF_964213995.1 Mustelus asterias | reverse complement strand
CCCCCTCTGTGAAAAACTTACCCCTAACATCTCCTCTGTACCTACTCCCCAGCACCCTAAACCTGTGACCTCTTGTGGCAACCATTTCAGCCCTGGCTAAAAGCCTCTGAGAATCCACTCTATCAATACCACTCAACATCTTATACACTCTCTATCAGGTCACCTCTCATCCTTTGCCTCTCCAAGGAGAAAAGACCGAGCTCTCTCAACCTATCCTCATAAGGCATGCCACCTAATCCAGGCAACATCCTTGTAAATCTCCTCTGCACCCTTTCTATGGCTTCCACATCCTTTCTGTAATGAGGTGACCAGAACTGGGCACAGTACTCCAGGTGGGGTCTGACCAGGGTCCTATACAGCTGCAGCATTATCTCCCGATTTCTAAACTCAATTCCTCTATTGATGAAGGCCCGTATTCCATACGTGTTCTTAACCACAGCCTCTACCTGCGACGCTGCTTTGAGCGTCCTATGAACCTGGACCCCAAGATCCTTCTGATCTTCCACACTGCCAAGCGTCTTACCCTTAATATTATATTCTTTCATCCTATTCGACCTGCCAAAATGAACCACCACACATTTATCTGGGTTGAAGTCCATCTGCCACTTCTCCGCCCAGTCTTGCATCTTATCTCTCTGTCCCTCTCCCCGGGCTCAGTTTCTCCCCGGGCTCAGTTTCTCCCCGGGCTACATTCAGCTATTTCTTGTCACTGGGTCTTTCTGTATTTATGAGAAGCGGGACATTTCCAGCTTCTCTCGTTCTCTGGCTCGATAACCCAGAGCTGCTAACCGAAGGCCAGGCCAGGCTGAGCTCTCTCACTCTTCCCCACTCTCAGAAGCCTCTTCCATTTATCCACGCGGTTTTCTGGTGAATAATGTTAGATATATTGTAGAATTTTGCGCGGTAAACTCCCAGCACAGAAGGCAGCCACAGTATACGTGTCATCTCCCCCTCCGCACCCACAGCCTTTCCAGATTTTCCTTCAGGCATTTATTTTCCAGCTTGCTTTTTGGGAGTTATTATTGAATCTGCTTCTGCTGCCCTTTCAGGCAGCGCCTTCCAGATCACAAGAACCTGCTGCGTAAAAACATTCTAATAGACCCCTCCTCTGGTTCTTTTACTGATTCTCTTCAACCCATCTCCCTCTGGTTTCTCACCACCACCCATCGCCACTGGGAAACACTTTCTCTTTATTTAGTCAAACAAAACCCCTGATGACTTTGAACACCTCGATTCTGAAATAACTTCTCAGAGGCCCTTCACCAGATTTCCTTTATTTACAAACTCGATCCCACTCCGAGTGTGTTCAAGGTACGCAGTCAGAATCCTGAATTCCAGGACACCAGACACTCCCATTTTTAGATACAGATGAGGCTCCCTGATTGAGGCTATCATTGCCTGCCCAATCAGGGATGTCTTTTCACACCAACCAAATACACTAACTCAAATTAACTTAGGGACAAATTAAAAGGGGCAGCTCCCCAAAAGGAAGGGGGAACAGCCCGGACCAAAAACAAAGTCGAAAGGAAACTTAAAACATCAAACCAAAAGGTGATTATCGGGGTCGATAATACACCCCAGCCCCTGCGGTGCCCAGCGGGCGCAGAAGGCGTCAACCGCGCCCGTGGACACCGCATGCTCCCTCTCCAGGGACACCTGGCTGCAAATGTAGCCGCGGTAGAGGGGCAGACAGTCAGGATGGACGACCCCGTCGATCGCCCGCTGCCTGGACCTGTTGATGGCGCGTCTCGCCAGGCCCAGGAGCAGGTTCACGAGGAGGTTCTGCCCAATCAGGGATCTCATACTCCAACTGGCCAAGGCCCCTGGAGCTTGTTGAAATCATTACCGATTAAATCTCCTCAATCTACAATCTCAGACACTCCACATGATCTGAATGTATTTATTACTGGTACCACACAAGTCCATTTACTCTGCATTCTTTGTAAGCAGCCTTCTCACCAAAAATGACCTTTCGAAATCCTCCCAATTATCAAGGTACTTATGTCCATCAGTGAAGTTATCATTTGTATCTAGTGCTAATATTGACTTGCTCTATCCTGAGAGATTAACCACTGAATTTGAAGCAGCTTGTTCCAGAGTATACAAACAAAGAACAAAGAACAAAGAACAGTACAGCACAGGAAACAGGCCCTTCGGCCCTCCAAGCCTGTGCCGCTCCTTGGTCCAACTAGACCAATCGTTTGTATCCCTCCATTCACAGGCTGCTCATGTGACTATCCAGGGTAGTCTTCAATGATGTCAGCGTGCCTGCCTCCACCACCCTACTTGGCAGCGCATTCCAGGCCCCCACCACCCTCTGTGTAAAAAACATCCCTCTAATATCTGAGTTATACTTCGCCCCTCTCACCTTGAGCCTGTGACCCCTCGTGATCGTCACTTCTGATCTGGGAAAAAGCTTCCCACCGTTCACCCTATCTATCCCCTTCATAATCTTGTACACCTCTATTAGATCTCCCCTCATTCTCCGTCTTTCCAGGGAGAACAACCCCAGTTTACCCAATCTCTCCTCATAGCTAAGCCCTCCATACCAGGCAACATCCTGGTAAACCTTCTCTGCACTCTCTCTAACGCCTCCACATCCTTCTGGTAGTGCGGCGACCAGAACTGGACGCAGTACTCCAAATGTGGCCTAACCAGCGTTCTATACAGCTGCATCATCAGACTCCAGCTTTTATACTCTATACCCCGTCCTATAAAGGCAAGCATACCATATGCCTTCTTCACCACCTTCTCCACCTGTGTTGCCATCTTCAAGGATTTGTGGACTTGCACACCTAGGTCCCTCTGTGTTTCTATACTCTTGATGGCTCTGCCATTTATCGTCTGTTGATGAGATTGCATCCTATAATTACAGAATAATCTAAACCGAACATCCTCACAGACACAAATCCTTCACATTCTCTCTTCCACCTTATTCCGTCGGGAAAAAGATACAAAAGTCTGAGGTCACATACCAACCGACTCAAGAACAGCTTCTTCCCTGCTGCTGTCAGACTTTTGAATGGACCTACCTCGCATTAAGTTGATCTTTCTCTACACCCTAGCTATGACTGTAACACTACATTCTGCACTCTCTCCTTCTCTATGCTTTGTCTGTATAGCGTGTAAAAAACAATACTTTTCACTGTATGTTAATACATGTGACGATAATAAATCAAATCAAAAGACACTGCATGAAGAAGTAACCCAGTGGAGTGACAAGGTCTCTCCCCAGTCTCCCTTCCATTGACTATCAGTCTGAAGCTGTGTTTAAGATTCACATTGAGGAACAGGAGTGTTTGGGATATTCCCAGCATGGAGACACTCCACAATTCCCAAATGACACTCAGATTCAGGAATAGGAATCAGGAAAAGTTCCTCACCTTGTGCAGGTTCTTCCCGGTTGTTGTGAGTCCTGCTTTGATCCCAGTTTATATCCAAACTGTTGGCAAATGGGCTCGTGTGCAAATGGTCACATGGTGCTGGCCTTGGCTTTCGATTGGCTCAAAGTTTGGTGCAGTTTGTTAATCTTAGGTAATAATAATTTGAGCAATGCCTCAGAAAAAGAAGAACTTGGGAAATGTGTAAGCTGCTGGACCGTTAAACAGGGATTGGGAAAGAGGGAATCTTCAGTTTGAAAGGAGAAGTGGCACGAGGCTGAGAGTTTGTGAGGGGATGTGGGGGTGTAGTGGGGGGGGGCATAGGGGGGATGGAGGTGTGGGGGGTGGAGGGGTCGGGGTGAAGGGTGGGATTGGGGTAGAGGGGGATTGGGGTTTCTGTTTGTGAATGATCTGAAGTTCAGACCAAGGCTCTGAAAAGATGACGAGGATTATCCCCTCTGTGACCCTCAGACTTTGACCCTCCTGGGTGCATGGGTCAACAAGTGGCTTCGTGCCAATGGTGGCCATAGATTTCCCAGAGGGGTTAGTGTGAAAGGTCAAAAGTAGTTTCAGAGTCACCATTAATGAAACTAAATTCTCTCTTCCAAATGTTATTGAATGAACGGGATTGGAAATCTCCAGCTGCTGCAGGGAATTTGGACAGATGCCGTTGCAGAATTCCTGGCTCAGTGACATCATCAAGATGTGACCATTCGCAGGCTCACTGTCTCCATCTCTTACCTGATCTTTGGAATTCTGCCAATAATCCCAGCAGACAGATCAATTCGTTGATTTGATTTGATTTGATTTATTGTCACATGTATTAACATACAGTAAAAAGTATTGTTTCTTGTGCGCTGTACAAAGCATACCATTCATAAAGAAGGAAAGGAGAGGGTGCAGAATGTAGTGTTTTAGTCATAGCTAGGGTGTAGAGAAAGATCAACTTAATGCGAGGTAGGTCCATTCAAAAGTCTGACCGCAGCAGTTCTTGAGTCAGTTGGTACGTGACCTCAGAATTTTGTATCTTTTTCCCGAAGGAAGAAGGTGGAAGACAGAATGTCCCGGGGTGCATGGGGTCCTTAATTATGCTGGCTGCTTTGCCGAGGCAGTGGGAAGTGCAGACAGAGTCAATGGATGGGAGACTGGTTTGCGTGATGGATTGGGCTACATTCATGACCTTTTGTAGTTTCTTGCGGTCTTGGGCAGAGCAGGAGCCATACCAAACTGTGATACAACCAGAAAGAATGCTTTCTATGGGGCATCTGTAAAAGCTGGTGAGAGTCGTAGCTGACATGCCAAATTTCCTTAGTCTTCTGAGAAAGTAGAGGTGTTGGTGGGCTTTCTTAACTATAGTGTCGGCATGGGGGGACCAGGACAGGTTGTTGGTGATCAGGGCACTTAAAAACTTGAACCTCTCGACCCTTTCTACTTTGTCCCTGTTGATGTAGACAGGGGCATGTTCTCCTTTACGCTTCCTGAAGTCGATGACAATCTCCTTCGTTTTGTTGACGTTGAGGGAGAAATTATTGTTGCCGCACCAGTTCACCTGATTCTCTATCTCATTCCTGTACTCTGTCTCGTCATTGTTTGAGATCCGACCCACTATGGTGATGTCATCAGCAAACTTGAAAATTGAATTGGAGGAGAATTTGGCCTCACAGTCATAGGTGTATAAGGAGTATAGTAGGGGGCTGAGAACACAGCCTTGTGGGGCACCGGTGTTGAGGATGATCGTGGAGGAGGTGTTGTTGCTTATCCTTACTGATTGTGGTCTGTGAGTTAGGAAGTTCAGGATCCAGTCGCAGAGGGAGGTGCCGAGGCCCAGGCCACAGAGTTTGGAGATGAGTTTCATGGGAATAATAGTGTTGAAGGCTGAGCTGTGGTCAATAAATAGGAGTCTGACACAGGTGTCCTTGTTATCTAGGTGATCCAGGGTTGAGTGCAGGGCCAGGGAAATGCCGTCTGCTGTGGACCTGTTGCGGCGGTCGGCAAACTGTAGTGGATCCAGGTAGTCCGGGAGCTGGAATTGATTCGTGCCATGACTAACCTTTCAAAACACGTCATGATGATGGATGTCAGAGCCACCGGCCGATAGTCATTAAGGCACGCTGCTTGGTTTTTCTGAGGTACCAGGATGATGGTGCATAGCAGCTGCTGCAATTCCAGTATTTATTTATTTTATTAATTAACCCGAAATTAAAATATCGAGTGAGATTTTACAGCTTTGCCCGATCCGAGACCAGAAAATCCCACCCGAGGTCAGCGGACCATTTCCATTGTCTGCTCCTCACCTGCTCCGATTCCATAGCGGGCAGGTGATAGAGTTCCGGTGCTGATCTCAGTAATGATGACCATGATACCAATGTCCTTTAGGGAAGGAAATCTGCCGTCCTTACCCGGTCTGGCCTACATGTGACTCCAGAGCCACAGCAATGTGGGTGACTCTCAATGCCCTCTGAAATGGCCGAGCGAGACACTCCGTTCCAGGGCAATTAAGGATGGGCAACAAATGGTGGCCAGCCAGCAACGCCCATGTCCCATCAGCTCATCTGGGACTCTCCCCTTGCCGTCCCTCTGACCCCATCCTTCCTCCTCACCCCAGCACTTGCTGCTTATTCACCATAACCTCTGACCTTTCTCTTGGGTCTTTCTCTGCATGGAGGTCAGTGACCAGTGGAGTGCCCCAGGGATCTGTTCTGGGACCCTTGCTGTTTGTCATTTTCATAAATGACCTGGATGAGGAAGTGGAGGGATGGGTTGGTAAGTTTGCTTACGACACCAAGGTAGGTGGTGTTGTGGATAGTTTGGAGGGATGTCAGAAGTTGCAGCGAGACATAGATAGAATGCAAGACTGGGCGGAGAAGTGGCAGATGGACTTCAACCCGGATAAGTGTGTAGTGATCCATTTTGGCAGATCCAATGGGATGAAGCAGCAGTATAATATGAAGGGTACCATGCTTAGCAGTGTAGAGGATCAGAAGGACCTTGGGGTCCGGGTCCATAGGACTCTTAAATCGGCCTCGCAGGTGGAGGATGCGGTCAAGAAAGCGTACGGCGTACTAGCCTTCATTAATCGAGGGATTGAGTTTAGGAGTCGGGAGATAATGCTGCAGCTTTATAGGACCCTGGTTAGACCCCACTTGGAGTACTGCGCGCAGTTCTGGTCACCTCATTACAGGAAAGATGTTGAAGCCATTGAAAGGGTGCAGAGGAGATTTACAAGGATGTTGCCTGGATTGGGGGGCATGCCTTATGAGGATAGGTTGAGGGAGCTTGGTCTCTTCTCCCTGGAGAGACGAAGGATGAGAGGTGACCTGATAGAGGTTTACAAGATGTTGAGAGGTCTGGATAGGGTAGACTCTCAGAGGCTATTTCCAAGGGCTGAAATGGTTGCTACGAGAGGACACAGGTTTAAGGTGCTGGGGGGTAGGTACAGAGGAGATGTCAGGGGTAAGTTTTTCACTCAGAGGGTGGTGGGTGAGTGGAATCGGCTGACGTCGGTGGTGGTGGAGGCAAACTCGTTGGGGTCTTTTAAGAGACTTCTGGATGAGTACATGGGATTTAATGGGATTGAGGGCTATAGATAGGCCTAGAGGTAGGGATATGATCAGCGCAACTTGTGGGCCGAAGGGCCTGTTTGTGCTGTGGCTTTCTATGTTCTATGTTCTCCTCTCTGAGGCTGAGTGTGCCGTACTCAGCAAAGGATTTGGCTTTGTACCCTTACGTCCTCACTGCAATGAATTCTGGGCTCGACATGGTGCTGAACTCTTTCCATCGCCTTTGTCTCCGTGCTCGCTTCTTTGGGCAGAAATCCTCCGCCCATTCAGCAGATCTGCTCACCCGCCTCCAGCAATCCCCCTCCACCCGGACCCTTCCCATTGGCCTCTTACCCGTTCGTGATCTTTTCATCGAGAACTGTCGGCGTGACATTGGCCGTCTCAATTTCTCTGCTCCTCTCAACCACTCTAACCTGCCTCCTTCCGAACTTGCTGCACTTTGCTCTCTCAGGACCAATCCTGACCTTGCATCAAACCTGCCGACAAAGGCGGTGCTGTTGTTGTCTGGCGTACGGACCTGTACCTCGCAGAGGCTGGGCGACAACACAAACAGGTAGGCCCATTGTGTCAGCCTGTTCCTGCCCCATCAAACTCAATTCCTCCTATCCTGACTCCATCCTCTCTCCACTTGTCCAGTCCCTTCCTACTTTCATCCGTCATTCCCCCAATGCCCTATGCTATATCAACAACTTGCAGTTCCCCGGCCCAAACCGCCTCCTCCTCACCTTGGACATCCAATCCCTCTACACCTCCATTCCCCACCAGGATGGCTTCAAAACCCTTTGCTTCTGCCTCAAACAGTGCTCTGAACAATCCCCGTCCACCACCTCTCCTCTGTCTGCCTGAACTAATTCTCTCACTCAACTATTTCTCCTTTATTCATCTCACTTCCTCCAAATAAAAGGTGTGGCGATGGGTACCCGCGTGGTTCCAGTTATGCCTGTCGCTTTATGGGTTATGTGGGGCATTCCCTGTTCCAGTCCTACTCCGACCCTTCCGTTATACCAATGATTAATTGGTGCCGTTTCAGGTTCTTGTCTGGACCAGCGGTTTCTGTTTTTATCCCATGAGCACTGACCGAATGGATCAAAAACTCAGAGTCACTCTTTAAAAATAGGGAGTTGTTGGAACTTCCTTCCTGAAAAGGCAGTGGAAACCTTGGAATAATTTTCAGACAAGGTGGCTCGGTATTTGGTAAGCAAGTGGGCAAATAGTTATCAGGGGTGTGTGGGATGCAGTTTGAGTTTACTATCAGATCAGCCATGATCTTATTAAATAGAAGAACTATCCTGAGGGGCTGAATGGCCTATTCCTGCTCCATGTTCACATGAAGAGAAAGGTCTTGCAGCCTCTAGTCATTGGAAGGAATTCTCTGACTTGATCATTCCCTGGTTCCCATCACAGGCTCCACCCACCCTCTCTGATCAGAGTTATTAATCATTCATGGACTCTGGGCATCAGGGGATAGGTTTCTTCAGCTGCTGTGGACCATGTGGTGTCGGTACAATGAGGCAATAAATACCTGCCTTCACCAAGTGCCCCAAATCTGCACTGACTTTCTTAAAGCACTCCTGCTTCTGTCCTATTCTATACCTGCTCCCACCCACCAATCCTACCTGTGTCTAGTCTCTGACTCCTTACATCTTTTTCTATACTTTTATTTTGCTAATTCATTCTCACAATGTGTGTGTCGCTGGCTCGGCCAGTATTTATTACCCATCCCTAATTGCCCCTTCAGAAGGCGCTGGTGAGCTGCCTTCTTGAGCCGCTGCAGTCCTGAGGTGTAGGTACACCCACAGTGCTGTTAGGGAGGGAGTTCCAGGATTTTGACCCAGTGACAGTGAAGGAACGGCCGATATATTTCCAAGTCAGGATAGTGAGTGACTCGGAGGGGAATCTCCAGGTGGGGGTGTTCCCAGGTATCTGCTGCTCTTGTCCTTCTGGATGGAGAACATGGTTTTGCAAAGCTTATTTTCATTTTTTCTATGAAATATCCCTTTTCAAAACTAATGATGGATTCTGCTCCCATCCCAGTTTTTGCTCAGGTTTTCTGAGACCTGTGAACCTTCAGTAAAATCTTGCCTTTGCCTCTCCTTTAATGAGGATTGTAGGTTTCAAGTTTATTTATTAGTGTCATAAGTAGGCTTACATTAACATCGCAATGAAGTTACTGTGAAAATCCCCGAGTCGCCACACTCCAGCGCCTGTTCGGGTACACTGAGGGAGAATATAGCACGGCCAATGCACCCAACCAGCACATATTTCAGACTGTGGGAGGAAACTGGAGCACCCGGAGGAAACCCACGCAGAGACTGGGAGAATGTGCAGACTCCATACAGGCAGTGACTCAAGCTGGGAATCGAACCCGGCTCCCTGGCACTGTGAGGCAGCAGTGCTAACCACTGTGCCACCGTGCCGCCCCGGGTCCCTGGCGCTGTGAGGCAGCAGTGCTAACCACTGTGCCACCGTGCCGCCCCGGGTCCCTGGCGCTGTGAGGCAGCAGTGCTAACCACTGTGCCACCGTGCCGCCCCGGGTCCCTGGCGCTGTGAGGCAGCAGTGCTAACCACTGTGCCACCGTGCCGCCCCGGGTCCCTGGCGCTGTGAGGCAGCAGTGCTAACCACTGTGCCACCGTGCTGCCCCGGGTCCCTGGCACTGTGAGGCAGCAGTGCTAACCACTGTGCCACCGTGCCGCCCCCTATCCTCTCTTATTGTCAACTCATTGACTGATGGAAATAACTTTGACCTGATTCACTCCCACCATTTTGATTGCTTCTACCAAGTTTCCCATTAACTCCAAAAGATTCCCGATCCAACATGGGGCAGCATGGTGGCACAGCGGTTAGCACTGCTGCCTCACAGCACCAGGGACCCGGGGCGGCACGGTGACACAGTGGTTAGCACTGCTGCCTCACAGCGCCAGGGACCCAGGGCAGCACGGTGGCACAGTGGTTAGCACTGCACCCTCACAGTGCCAGGGACCCAGGGCAGCACGGTAGCACAGTGGTTAACACTGCTGCCTCACAGCGCCAGGGACCCGGGGCAGCACGGTGGCACAGTGGTTAGCACTGCTCCCTCACAGCGCCAGGGACCCGGGCAGCACGGTAGCACAGTGGTTAACACTGCTCCCTCACAGCGCCAGGGACCCGGGGCAGCACGGTGGCACAGTGGTTAGCACTGCTGCCTCACAGCGCCAGGGACCCGGGGCAGCACGGTGACACAGTGGTTAGCACTGCTGCCTCACAGCGCCAGGGACCCGGGGCAGCACGGTGGCACAGTGGTTAGCACTGCTGCCTCACAGCGCCAGGGACCCGGGGCAGCACGGTGGCACAGTGGTTAACACTGCTGCCTCACAGTGCCAGGGACCCTGGTTCAATTCCCAGCTTGGGTCACTGTCTGTGTGGAGTTGTGAAATAGTGGTCTGGGGAATCGGATGATCTCCTACAGGGCTGCTTCGAGTCAGTGGACTGGACAATATTTAAAAACTCTGCGACCAGCCTGAACGAGTACGTCACTACAGTAACTGACTTCATTAAGTGCGTGGAAGAATGTGTGCCAAAGAAGCAAATCCGTGTAACACACTGGGAACGTTTAAGACTTATCTAGATAGCCACATGAACGGAGTAGGAATGGAGGGATACAAAAGAATGGTCTAGTTTGGACCAGGGAGCGGCACGGGCTTGGAGGGCCGAAGGGCCTGTTCCTGTGCTGTATTGTTCTTTGTTCTTTGTTTGTTCTTTGTGTATTCCCAACCGGAAACCATGGATGAACAGGGATATCCACTGCTGGCTGAAGTCCAGATCTGAGGCGTTCAAGTCAGGCGACACTGACCTCTACAAGAAAGCCAGATACGATCTAAGGAGATCCATCAAAGATGCCAAAAGACAGTATCGGACCAAGCTAGAGTCCCAGGCTCGCCACACCGATCCCCGCCAACTACGGCAAGGTCTGCAAGACATAACAGGCTACAAGATGAAGGCATGTAAAATCGCCGGCTCCAACGCACCCCTCCCTGATGAGCTCAATGCATTCTACGCCCATTTTGAGCAAGAGGTCAGCGAGAGCATGCCCTCCACCCTGGAAGCCCTGAATGAACCTGTATCTGGGGTCACCATTGCAGATGTCAGAGCAGCTTTCTCAAAGGTCAACCCATGGACAGCGATTGGCCCGGATGGGGTACCGGGAGGAGCACTCAGATCCTGCGTGGATCAGCTGGCGGGGGTATTCACAGACATCTTCAACCTCTCTTTACAACAATCTGAGGTCCCTGTCTGCTTCAAGAAGACGACCATCATCCCGGTACCTAAGAAAAGCCAAGCAGCCTTAATGACTATCGACCGGTGGGTCTGACATCCATCATTATGAAGTGCTTCGAAAGGCTAGTCATGGCACGAATCAATTCCAGCCTCCCGGACTACCTGGATCCACTACAGTTTGCCTACCGCCGCAACAGGTCCACAGCAGATGCCTTTTCTCTGGCCATGCACTCAAAGAACGAACAAGGAACAAAGAAAATTACAGCACAGGAACAGGCTCTTCGGCCCTCCAAGCCTGCACCGACCATGCTGCCCGACTGAACTAAAACCCCCTACCCTTCCGGGGACCATATCCCTCTATTCCCATTCTATTCATGTATTTGTCAAGATGCCCCTTAAAAGTCACTACCATATCCGTTTCCACTACCTCCCCCGGCAACGGGTTCCAGGCACCCACCACTCTCTGTGTAAAAAATCTGCCTCGTACATCTCCTTTAAACCTTGCCCCTTGCACCTTAAACCTGTGCCCCCTAGTAATTGACTCTTCCACCCAGGGAAAAAGCTTCTGACTATCCACTCTGTCCATGCCTCTCATAATCTTGTAGACTTCTATCAGGTCTCCCCTCAACCTCTGTCACTCCAGTGAGAACAAACCAAGTTTCTCCAACCTCTCCTCATAGCTAATGCCCTCCATACCAGGCAACATCCTGGTAAATCTTTTCTCTACCCTCTCCAAAGCCTCCACATCCTTCTGGTAGTGTGGCGACCAGAATTGAACACTATATTCCAAGTGTGGCCTAACTGAGGTCCTATAAAGCTGCAACATGACTTGCCAATTTTTAAACTCAATACCCTGGAACTCAACCCTGGAACACCTAGATAACAAGGACACCTGTGTCAGACTCCTATTTATTGACTACAGCTCAGCCTTCAACACTATTATTCCCACGAAACTCATCTCCAAACTCCGTGGCCTGGGCCTCGGCACCGCTCTGCGATTGGATCCTGAACTTCCAAACTCACAGACCACAATCAGGAAGGATAGGCAACAACACTTGCTCCATGATCATCCTCAACATCAGTGCCCCACAAAGCTGTGTCCTCAGTCCCCTACTATACTCCTTATACAAAGGCTGAAAGGTGACCAGGACTGGGAGATGAATATCCAGGGGTATCAGGCGTTTAGGAAGAATAGACAGGAAGGAAAAGGTGGTGGGGTCGCGCTATTAATAAGAGATAATATCAGGGTAGTACTGAGGGATGACATAGGCTCTGAGGAACAAAACGTGGAATCATTATGGGTAGAGATGAGGAATAGTAGAGGGAGAAAGAAACTAGTAGGTGTGGTATATAGGCCCCCAAATAATAATGTTGAGGTAGGGAGGGCTATAAACAAGCAGATAAGGGATGCATGTAAAAACGGAACGGCAATAATCATGGGGGACTTCAACATGCACATTGACTGGCAGACTCAAGTCGGTAAGGGTGGAATGGAGGAAGAGTTCTTAGAATGCTGTCGGGATAGTTTCCTTGAACAGCATGTTACGGAACCGACGAGGGAACGAGCTATTTTGGATCTAGTATTGTGTAACGAGGTAGGTAGAATTAAGGATCTTATTGTGAAGGACCCTCTTGGGTCTAGTGATCACAATATGGTCGAATTTCTGATTCAGATGGAAGAGGAGAAAGTTTGGTCCCAAACCAGTGTCCTCTGTTTGAACAGAGGGAAATATGATAGGATGAGGGATGAATTGGCTAAGGTAGACTGGGAGAGCAGGCTGGCAGGTAGGATAGCTGAGGAACAGTGGAGGATTTTTAAGGAGATCCTTTTCAGTTCTCAGCAAAAATATATTCCAGCAAAAAACAAGGATTGTAAGAAAAGGGAGAACCAGCCGTGGATAATGAAGGAAATAAAGGAGAGTATTAAAATAAAAACAGCTGCGTACAGAGTGGCCAAAAATAGTGGAGAAACAAGTGATTGGGAAAAATTTAAGAAACAACAAAGAGAGACTAAGAAAACGATAAAGAAAGGAAGGATAGACTATGAAGCTAGGCTAGCAATTAATATAAAAAATGATAGTAAAAGTTTTTATAAATATATAAAAAGGAATAGAGTGGCTAGAGTGAATGTTGGACCCTTGGAGGACGAGAGGGGGGAGTTAATAGTGGGAAATGAGGATATGGCTGAGTCTTTAAATAAGTTTTTTGTGTCGGTCTTCACGGTGGACGATACAAATAGTTTGCCAAATATTAACGATAGAGGGTTGGCAGCAGGAGAAATACTTAATACAATTAATGTTACCAGAGAGGCAGTGCTGGGTAGACTAATGGGACTGAAGGTGGACAAGTCCCCGGGTCCGGATGGAATGCATCCCAGGGTATTGAAAGAAATGTCAGAGGTAATAGTGGATGCGTTAGTGATTATTTATCAAAACTCGTTGCATTCTGGGGTAGTGCCGGTTGATTGGAAAACGGCTAATGTTACGCCGCTGTTTAAAAAAGGAAGGAGACAAAAGGCGGGTAACTATAGGCCGGTCAGCTTAACGTCTGTAGTAGGGAAAATGCTGGAATCCATTATTAAAGAGGAGATAGCAGGGCATCTGGATAGAAATGGTTCGATCAATCAGACGCAGCATGGATTCATGAGGGGAAAGTCGTGCTTGACGAACATGTTGGATTTTTATGAAGATGTGACTAGGGCGGTTGATGGAGGAGAACCGGTGGATGCGGTGTTTTTGGATTTCCAAAAGGCGTTTGATAAGATGCCCCATAAAAGGCTGCTGAAGAAGATTAGGGCACACGGAGTTGGGGGTAGTGTGTTAAAGTGGATTGGGGACTGGCTATCCGACAGGAAGCAAAGAGTCGGAATAAATGGGTGTTTTTCCGGTTGGAGGAAGGTAACTAGTGGCGTGCCGCAGGGATCGGTACTCGGGCCGCAACTATTTACCATTTATATAGATGATCTGGAGGAGGGGACGGAGTGTAGGGTAACGAAGTTTGCAGACGACACAAAGATAAGTGGAAAAGTGAATCGTGTGGAGGACGGAGAAGATCTGCAGAGAGATTTGGACAGGCTGAGTGAGTGGGCGAGGATATGGCAAATGGAGTATAACGTTGAGAAATGCGAGGTTATACACTTTGGAGGAAATAATAACAAATGGGATTACTATCTCAATGGAAACAAATTAAATCATGCTACCGTGCAAAGGGACCTGGGGGTCCTTGTGCATGAGACGCAAAAGCCCAGTCTGCAGGTACAACAGGTGATCAAGAAGGCAAATGGGATGTTGGCCTATATTGCGAGGGGGATAGAATATAAAAGCAGGGATGTCTTGATGCACCTGTACAGGGCATTGGTGAGGCCGCAGCTGGAATACTGTGTGCAGTATTGGTCCCCTTATATGAGGAAGGATATATTGGCATTGGAGGGAGTGCAGAGAAGGTTCACCAGGTTGATACCGGAGATGAGGGGTTTGGATTATGAGGAGAGGCTGAGGAGATTGGGTTTGTACTCGTTGGAGTTTAGAAGGATGAGGGGGGATCTTATGGAGACTTATAAGATAATGCGGGGGCTGGATAGGGTGGAGGCGGAGAGATTCTTTCCACTTAGTAAGGAAGTTAAAACTAGAGGACACAGCCTCAAAATAAAGGGGGGTCGGTTTAAGACAGAGTTGAGGAGGAACTTCTTCTCCCAGAGGGTGGTGAATCTCTGGAATTCTCTGCCCACTGAGGTGGTGGAGGCTACCTCGCTGAATATGTTTAAAGCGCGGATGGATGGATTCCTGATCGGTAAGGGAATTAAGGGTTATGGGGATCAGGCGGGTAAGTGGTACTGATCCACGTCAGATCAGCCATGATCTTATTGAATGGCGGGGCAGGCTCGAGGGGCTAGATGGCCTACTCCTGCTCCTATTTCCTATGTTCTTATGTTCTTACACCTCTGACTGTGTGGCCAATTTCCCCTCCAATTCAATTTTCAAGTTTGCTGACGACACCACCGTAGTGGGTCAGATCTCAAACAATGACGAGACAGAATACAGGAATGAGATAGAGAATCTGGTGAACTGGTGCGGCAACAATAATCTCTCCCTCAATGACAACTAAACGAAGGAGATTGTCATCGACTTCAGGAAGCGTAAAGGAGAACATGCCCCTGTCTACATCAACGGGGACGAAGTAGAAAAGGTTGAGAGTTTCAAGTTCTTAGGTGTTCAGATCACCAACAACCTTTCCTGGTCCCCCCACGCTGACGCTATAGTTAAGAAAGCCCACCAACGCCTCTACTTTCTCAGAAGACTAAGGAAATTTGGCATGTCAGCTACGACTCTCACCAGTCTTTACAGATGCACCATAGAAAGCATTCTTTCTGGTTGTATTACAGCTTGGTCTGGGCTCCTGCTCTGCCCAAGACCACAAGAAACTACAAAAGGTCATGAATGTAGTCCAATCCATCACGCAAACCAGCCTCCCATCCATTGACTCTGTCTACACTTCCCACTGCCTCGGCAAAGCAGCCAGCATAATTGAGGACCCATGCCCCCCGGACATTCTCTCTTCCACCTTCTTCCGTTGGGATAAAGATACAAAATACTGAGGTCACGAACCAAACGACTCAAGAACAGCTTCTTCCCTGCTGCTGTCAGACTTTTGATTGGACTTACCTTGCATTAAGTTGATCTTTCTCTACATCCTAGCCATGACTGTAACACTACATTCTGCACTCTCTCCTTTCCTTCTCTATGAACAAAGAACAATACAGCACAGGAACAGGCCCTTCGGCCCTCCAAGCCTGCGCCGCTCATGTGCCCAACTGGACCATTCGTTTGTATCCCTCTATTCCCAGTCTGTTCATGTGGCTATCTAGATAAGTCTTAAATGATCCCAGCGTGTCCGCCTCAATCACCTTGCTTGGCAGCGCATTCCAGGCCCCCACCACCCTCTGTGTAAAATACGTCCCCCTGACATCTGTGTTGAACCTTGCCCCCCTCACCTTGAACCCGTGACCCCTTGTGTTCGTCACCTCCGACCTGGGAAAAAGCTTCCCACTGTTCACTCTATCTATGCCCTTCATAATTTTATACACCTCTATTAGGTCACGCCTCATCCTTCGCCTTTCCAGGGACAACATTCCCAGTTTACCCAATCTCTCCTCATAGCTAAGACCCTCCATACCAGGCAACATCCTGGTAAACCTTCTCTGTACTCTCTCCAAAGCCTCCACGTCCTTCTGGTAGTGTGGCGACCAGAACTGGACGCAGTATTCCAAATGTGGTCTAACCAGCATTCTATACAGCTGCAACATCATATGCCGACTTTTGTATTCTATGCCCCGTCCAATAACAGCAAGCATGCTATATGCCTTCTTCACCACCCTCTCCACCTGTGCTGCCACCTTTAAGGTTCTGCCATTTATTGTATAGCTCCCCCTTACATTAGATCTACCGAAATGCATCACTTTGCATTTATCTGGATTAAATTCCATCTGCCATTTCTCCGCCCAATGTTCCAGCCTATCTATATCCTGCTGTATTCTCTGACAATGTTCATCACTATCCGCAACTCCAGCAATCTTTGTGTCGTCCGCAAACTTACTGATCACACCAGCTACATCTTCCTCCAAATCATTTATATATATCACAAACAGCAGAGGTCGCAGTACAGAGCCCTGAGGAACACCACTAGTCACAGACCTCCAACCGCAAAAAGACCCCTCCACTGCTACCCTCTGTCTTCTATGGCTAAGCCAGTTCTCCACCCATCTAGCGAGCTCACCTTTTATCCCGTGAGATTTAACCTTTTGCACCAGCCTGCCATGAGGGACCTTGTCAAACGCTTTACTAAAATCCATATAGACGACATCCACGGCCCATCCCTCGTCAATCGTTTTTGTCACCTCCTCAAAAAACTCAACCAAATTTGTGAGGCATGACCTCCCTCGTACAAAACCATGCTGTCTATCGCTAATGAGATTATTCAGTTCTAAATACGCATATATCCTATCTCTAAGAATCTTCTCCAACAATTTCCCTACCACGGACGTCAAGCTCACCGGCCTATAATTACCCGGGTTATCCTTGCTACCCTTCTTAAATAACGGGACCACATTTGCTATCCTCCAATCCTCTGGGACCTCACCTGTGTCCAGTGAAGAGACAAAGATTTCTGCGAGAGGCCCAGCAATTGCATCTCTTGGCTCCCTGAGGAGTCTAGGATAGATGCCATCTGGCCCTGGGGATTTGTCTGTCTTAATGTTTCCTTAAAAAACCTTACACTTCCTCCCTTGTAATTGAGATTTTTTCTAACGGGTCAACATATCTCTCTGAGACACTCCCAGTCAACATGTCCCTCTCCTTTGTGAATACTGATGCAAAGTATCGTTTAGGATCTCACCTACTTAGAATCATAGAATCATAGAAACCCTACAGTACAGAAAGAGGCCATTCGGCCCATCGAGTCTGCACCAACCACAATCCCACCCAGGCCCTACCCCCATATCCCTACATATTTTACCCACTAATCCCTCTAATCTACGCATCCCAGGACACTCGGGGGCAATTTTTAGCATGGCCAATCAACCTAACCCGCACATCTTTGGACTGTGGGAGGAAACCGGAGCACCCGGAGGAAACCCACGCAGACACGAGGAGAATGTGCAAACTCCACACAGACAGTGACCCAAGCCGGGAATTGAACCCAGGTCCCTGGAGCTGTGAAGCAGCAGTGGTAACCACTGTGCTACCGTGCCGCCCCTATACTTCCTTTGGTTCTAAGCATAATTCCCCTCCTTTGTCCCTGAGAGGTCCGATTCTTTCCCTAACAACCCTCTTGTTCCGAATGTATGTATAAAATGCCTTAGGATTCTCCTTAATCCTGTCTGCCAAGGACATTTCGTGACCCCTTTTTGCCCTTCTAACTCCCTGTTTGAGTTCTTTTCTACTTTCTCTGTATTCCTCCAGTGCTCCATCTGTTTTTAGCTGCCTGGACCTCATGTATGCCTCTTTTTTCTTTTTGATTAGACCCACAATTTCACTGGTTATCCACGGCTCTCGAATCCTACCTTTCCTATCCTTCCTTTTTACAGGCACATGCCTGTCCTGCAGTCCTATCAACTGCTCCTTAAAAGACTCCCACATGAGGGGTGTGGAGGGATATGGTCCAAGTGCAGGTCAGTGGGACTAGGCATAAAATGGTTCGGCACAGACAAGAAGGGCCAAAAGGCCTGTTTCTGAGCTGTAATTTTCTATGGTTCTATGCCAGATGTGGATTTACCCTCGAACAGCCTCTCCCAATCAACAGCCACCAAATCCTGCCTAATCCGGCTGTAGTTTGCCTTCCCCCAATTCAGCACCTTACCCATAGGACAACACTCATCTTTTTCCATTACTATCCTAAAGTTGAATGGTATGCTTTGTCTGTATAGCGCGCAAGAAACAATACTTTTCACTGTATGTTAATACATGTGACAATAATAAGTCAAATCAAATCAAATCAAGGTAGGTTGTTGCATCAGGTTAAATCTCACGGGATCCAGGGTGAAGTATCTAAATGGATACAAAATTGGCTTGACAACAGAAGACAGAGGGTGGTTGTAGAGGGTTGTTTTTCAAACTGGAGACCTGTGACCAGCGGTGTGCCTCAGGGATCGGTGCTGGATCCACTGTTATTTGTCATTTATATTAATGATTTGGATGAGAATTTAGGAGGCATGGTTCGTACGTTTGCAGATGACACCAAGACTGGTGGCATAGTGGACAGTGAAGAAGGTTATCTAGGATTGCAACAGGTTTTTGATCAATTGGGCCAGTGAGCTGATGAATGGCAGAATGAGTTTAATTTCGACAAATGCAAGGTTGAACCAGGGCAGGACTTACTCAGTTAATGGTAGGGCGTTGGGGAGAGTTATAGAACAAAGAGATCTTGGGGTACAGGTTCATAGCGCCTTGAAAGTGGAGTCACAGGTGGACAGCGTGGTGAAGAAGGCATTCGGCATGCTTGGTTTCATTGGTCAGAACATTGAATACAGGAGTTGGGACGTCTTGTTGAAGTTGTACAAGACATTGGTAAGGCCACACTTGGAATACTGTGTGCAATTCTGGTCACCCTATTATAGAAAGAATATTATTAAACTAGAAAGAGTGCAGAAAAGATTTGCTAGGATGCTACCGGGACTTGATGGATTGAGTTATAAGGAGAGGCTGGATAGACTGAGATTTTTTTCCTTGGAGCACAGGAGACTTTGGGGTGATCTGAAAGAGGTCTATAAATGAATGAGGGGCATAGCGAGGCCAGATAGTCAATATCTTTTCCCAAAGGTAGGGGAGTCTAAAACTAGAGGTCATCGGTTTAAGGTGAGAGGGGAGAGATACAAAAGGGTCCAGAGGGGCAATTTTTTCACACAGAGGGTGGTGAGTGTCTGGAACAAGCTGCCAGAGGTAGTAGTAGAGGCGGGTACAATTTTGTCTTTTAAAAAGCATTTAGACAGTTACGTGGGTACGATGGGTATAGAGGGATATGGGCCAAATGCGGGCAATTGGGATTAGTTTAGGGGTTTTAAAAATAAGGGCGGCATGGACAAGTTGGGTCGAAGGGCCTGTTTCCATGCTGTAAACATCTATGACTCTATTGTCAAGGCAGGCATTCATTCTCCATTCCTAATTGCCTTTGAGAAGGAGGGTTGGGCCGCCTCCCTCCCCAACTGAGTGCCTCACTCGGCTATTTCCGAGTCACCCACATTGCTGTGACTCTGGAGTCACATGTCGGCCAGACCAGGTAAGGACGGCAGATTTCCTTCCCGTACGGACATTAGTGAACCAGATGGGTGTTTCTGAATATCCAGGAGTTCCATGGTCACTATTATTGTTACCGCCATTTGTTCCCAGAATTATTTAATTAAGTGTAGACAGAGTCAATAGATGGGAGGCTGGTTTGCGTGATGGATTGGGCTACATTCATGACCTTTTGTAGTTTCTTGCGGTCTTGGGCAGAGCAGGAGCCAATACCAAGCTGTGATACACCCAGAAAGAATGCTTTCTATGGTGCATCTGTAAATGTTGGTGAGAGTCGAAGTGGACACCTCCCTCTACGACTGGATCCTGAACTTCCTAACTCACACACCACAATCAGTAAGGATCGGCAACAACACCTCCTCCATGATAATCCACAACACCGGTGCCCCACAAGGCTGTGTTCTCAGCCCCCGACTATACTCCTTATACACCTATGACTGTGTGGCCAAATTCCCTCCAATTCGATTTTCAGGTTTGCTGACGACACCACCATAGTGGGTCGGATCTCAAACAATGACGAGACAGAGTACAGGAATGAGATAGAGAATCTGGTGAACTGGTGCGGCAACAATAATCTCTCCCTCAATGTCAACAAAACAAAGGAGATTGTCATTGACTTCAGGAAGCGTAAAGGAGAACATGCCCCTGTCTACATCAATGGGGACAAAGTAGAAAGGGTCGAGAGGTTCAAGTTTTTAGGTGTCCAGATCACCAACAACCCGTCCTGGTCCCCCCATGCCGACACTATAGTTAAGAAAGCCCCACCAACCCCTCTACTTTCTCAGAAGACTAAGGAAATTTGGCATGTCAGCTACGACTCTCACCAACTTTTACAGATGCACCATAGAAAGCATTCTTTCTGGTTGTATCACAGCTTGGTATGGCTCCTGCTCTGCCCAAGACCGCAAGGAACTACAAACGGTCGTGAATGTAGCCCAATCCATCACGCAAACCAACCTCCCATCCATTGACTCTGTCTACACTTCCCACTGCCTCGGCAAAGCAGCCAGCATAATTAAGGACCCCACGCACCCCGGATATTCTCTCTTCCACCTTCTTCCGTTGGGAAAAAGATACAAAATACTGAGGTCACGTACCAAACGACTCAAGAACAGCTTCTTCACTGCTGCTGTCAGACTTTTGATTGGACTTACCTTGCATTAAGTTGATCTTTCTCTACATCCTAGCCATGACTGTAACACTACATTCTGCACTCTCTCCTTTCCTTCTCTATGAACGGTATGTTTTGTCTGTATAGGGCGCAAGAAACAATACTTTTCACTGTATGTTAATACATGTGACAATAATAAATCAAATCACATCCCAGAAGTGAATAAAATGTGAGATTCGATGTAAGATTTCCGACTTGAATGAAGACGGGAGTTTGGCTCAATCTTTATTCCTGATTTCACCAATATCGTAATAAGCAATGATTTGGACATTAGACATTGGACATTTGATACATTGGATTGTGTTGTACATATTCGAGATGGATATTTTCCCTCATTGCAGGAGTGACAGCTCTGAACAATATTTCCATGGGTGGAAAGTTATTTGGGATGCATGTTGGGGGTGAATGGGATTAAGGAATCCACTTGCTCCTGGGGACTGCAGACGATGCTGAGATGAGTGTGGTTTATCTGGATCACCACTCTCTCTATTCAATTTATCACAAAGTCTATTTGATAAACCGTGCTTTAATTTTGATCCGGATTGGTTTGATTCTGCTCCTGATTCCGGTTCATTGTCCACGACCTTTCATTGACCCGCTGTGAGACCGGGGGTTATTCTGAGCAAAATGCAGCCGTTGTTGATTACAAAACTGCCCGAGTTTTAAACGCTTCCCTGTTTAGAGCAGGATGTCCTTTCCCAATTCTCGGTGTGGCATGGAGAAGTTCGGTTCCTCAGCACAACTTTCGTAACTTGTGTCGGTTGTGACTCAATGGGATTCACTCCTGTCCTCACTGAGAGGGTCACAGGGTCAAATCTCACTCCGGGCACTGGACTCGGTAACCCAGGAGGACATTTCAGTGTTGTAGTGAGGGACAATCGAGGGACTGGAATGAGGGAGCATCAGCGGTCAGCACTGAGGGAGTGCCGCACTGTCAGAGGGTCAGTACTGAGGGAGTGCCGCACTGTCAGAGGGTCAGTACTGAGGGAGTGTTGCACTGTCAGAGGGTCAGTACTGAGGGAGTGCTGCACTGTCAGAGGGACAGTACTGAGGGAGTGTTGCACTGTCAGAGGGTGAGTGCTGAGGGAGTGCTGCACTGTCAGAGGGTCAGTGCTGAGGGAGTGCCGCACTGTCTGAGGGTCAGTGCTGAGGGAGTGTTGCACTGTCAGAGGGTCAGTACTGAGGGAGTGCCGCACTGTCAGAGGGTCAGTACTGAGGGAGTGCCGCACTGTCAGAGGGTCAGTGCTGAGGGGGTGCTGCACTGTCAGAGGGTCAGTACTGAGGGAGTGCTGCACTGTCAGAGGGTCAGTAGTGAGGGAGTGCCGCACTGTCAGAGGGTCAGTACTGAGGGAGTGCTGCACTGTCAGAGGGTCAGTACTGAGGGAGTGCCGCACTGTCAGAGAGTCAGTACTGAGGGAGTGCCGCACTGTCAGAGGGTTAGAACTGAGGGAGTGCTGCACTGTCAGAGGGTCAGTACTGAGGGAGTGCCGCACTGTCAGACGGTCAGTGCTGAGGGAGTGCTGCACTGTCAGAGGGTCAGTACTGAGGGAGTGCCGCACTGTCAGAGGGTTAGAACTGAGGGAGTGCTGCACTGTCAGAGGGTCAGTACTGAGGGAGTGCCGCACTGTCAGAGGGTCAGTGCTGAGGGAGTGCTGCACTGTCAGAGGGTCAGTACTGAGGGAGTGCCGCACTGTCAGAGGGTTAGAACTGAGGGAGTGCTGCACTGTCAGAGGGTCAGTACTGAGGGAGTGCTGCACTGTCAGAACATAAGAATATAAGAAATAGGAGCAGGAGTAGGCCATCTAGCCCCTCGAGCCTGCCCCGCCATTCAATAAGATCATGGCTGATCTGAAGTGGATCAGTTCCACTTAACCGCCTGATCCCTATAACCCCTAATTCCCTTACCGATCAGGAATCCATCGATCCGTGATTTAAACATATTCAGCGAGGTAGCCTCCACCACTTCAGTGGGCAGAGAATTCCAGAGATTCACCACCCTCTGAGAGAAGAAGTTCCTCCTCAACTCTGTCCTAAACCGACCCCCCTTTATTTTGAGGCTGTGCCCTCTAGTTCTAGTTTCCTTTCTAAGTGGAAAGAATCTCTCCACCTCTACCCTATCCAGCCCCTTCATTATCTTATAGGTCTCTATAAGATCCCCCCTCAGCCTTCTAAATTCCAACGAGTACAAACCCAATCTGCTCAGTCTCTCCTCATAATCAACACCCCTCATCTCTGGTATCAGCCTGGTAAACCTTCTCTGCACTCCTTCCAAGGCCAATATATCCTTCCGCAAATAAGGGGGCCAATACGGTACACAGTATTCCAGCTGCGGCCTCACCAATGCCCTGTACAGATGCAGCAAGACATCTCTGCTTTTATATTCTATCCCCCTTGCGATATAGGCCAACATCCCATTTGCCTTCTTGATCACCAGTTGCACCTGCAGACTGGGTTTTTGCGTCTCATGCACAAGGACCCCCAGGTCTCTTTGCACAGCAGCATGTTGTAATTTCTTTCCATTTAGATAATAATCCAATTTGCTATTATTTCTACCAAAGTGAATGACTCGCATTTGTCAACGTTATACTCCATCTGCCAGATCCTCGCCCACTCACTCAGCCTGTCCAAATCTCTCTGCAGACCTTCTACGCCCTCCACACGATTCACTTTTCCACTTATCTTCGTGTCGTCTGCAAACTTTGTTACCCGACACTCAGTCCCCTCCTCCAGATCGTCTATATAAATGATAAATAGTTGAGGCCCCAGTACCGATCCCAGCGGCACGCCACTAGTTACCATCCGCCAACCAGAAAAGCACCCATTTATTCCGACTCTCTGCTTCCTGTCGGATAGCCAATCCCCAATCCATGCTAACACCCTACCCTCAACTCCGTGTGACCCAATCTTCTTCAGATCCTCTTCGGAGGGTGGGCACTGAGGGAGTGCCGCACTGTCAGAGGGTCAGTACTGAGGGAGTGCCGCACTGTCAGAGGGTCAGTGCTGAGGGAGTGCCGCACTGTCAGAGAGTCAGTGCTGAGGGAGTGCCGCACTGTCAGAGGGTCAGTACCGAGGGAGTGCCGCACTGTCAGAGAGTCAGTGCTGAGGGAGTGCTGCACTGTCAGAGGGTCAGTGCTGAGGGGGTGTTGCACTGTCAGAGAGTCAGTGCTGAGGGAGTGCTGCACTGTCAGAGGGTCAGTACTGAGGGAGTGTCGCACTGTCAGAGGGTCAGTGCTGAGGGAGTGCCGCACTGTCAGAGGCTCAGCACTGAGGGAGCGTCGCACTGTCAGAGGGTCAGTACTGAGGGAGTGCTGCACTGTCAGAGGCTCAGTGCGGAGGGAATTCCGCACTGTCAGAGGGTCAGTGCTGAGGGAGTGCCGCACTGCCAGAGGGTCAGTACTGAGGGAGTGCTGCACTGTCAGAGGGTCAGTACTGAGGGAGTGCCGCACTGTCAGAGGGTTAGAACTGAGGGAGTGCTGCACTGTCAGAGGGTCAGTACTGAGGGAGTGCTGCACTGTCAGAGGGTCAGTACTGAGGGAGTGCTGCACTGTCAGAGGGTCAGTGCTGAGGGAGTGCCGCACTGTCAGAGGGTCAGTGCTGAGGGAGTGCCGCACTGTCAGAGGGTCAGTGCTGAGGGAGTTCCGCACTGTCAGAGGGTCAGTACTGAGGGAGTGCCACACTGTCAGAGGGTCAGTACTGAGGGAGTGCCGCACTGTCAGAGGGTCAGTGCTGAGGGAGTGCCGCACTGTCAGAGGGTCAGAACTGAGGGAGTGCCGCACTGTCAGAGGGTCAGTACTGAGGGAGTGCCGCACTGTCAGAGGGTCAGTGCTGAGGGAGTGCCGCACTGTCTGAGGGTCAGTGCTGAGGGAGTGTTGCACTGTCAGAGGGTCAGTACTGAGGGAGTGCTGCACTGTCAGAGGGTCAGTACTGAGGGAGTGCCGCACTGTCAGAGAGTCAGTACTGAGGGAGTGCCGCACTGTCAGAGGGTTAGAACTGAGGGAGTGCTGCACTGTCAGAGGGTCAGTACTGAGGGAGTGCCGCACTGTCAGAGGGTCAGTACTGAGGGAGTGCCGCACTGTCAGAGAGTCAGTACTGAGGGAGTGCCGCACTGTCAGAGGGTTAGAACTGAGGGAGTGCTGCACTGTCAGAGGGTCAGTACTGAGGGAGTGCCGCACTGTCAGAGGGTCAGTGCTGAGGGAGTGCTGCACTGTCAGAGGGTCAGTACTGAGGGAGTGCCGCACTGTCAGAGGGTTAGAACTGAGGGAGTGCTGCACTGTCAGAGGGTCAGTACTGAGGGAGTGCTGCACTGTCAGAACATAAGAATATAAGAAATAGGAGCAGGAGTAGGCCATCTAGCCCCTCGAGCCTGCCCCGCCATTCAATGGCTGATCTGAAGTGGATCAGTTCCACTTAACCGCCTGATCCCTATAACCCCTAATTCCCTTACCGATCAGGAATCCATCGATCCGTGATTTAAACATATTCAGCGAGGTAGCCTCCACCACTTCAGTGGGCAGAGAATTCCAGAGATTCACCACCCTCTGAGAGAAGAAGTTCCTCCTCAACTCTGTCCTAAACCGACCCCCCTTTATTTTGAGGCTGTGCCCTCTAGTTCTAGTTTCCTTTCTAAGTGGAAAGAATCTCTCCACCTCTACCCTATCCAGCCCCTTCATTATCTTATAGGTCTCTATAAGATCCCCCCTCAGCCTTCTAAATTCCAACGAGTACAAACCCAATCTGCTCAGTCTCTCCTCATAATCAACACCCCTCATCTCTGGTATCAGCCTGGTAAACCTTCTCTGCACTCCTTCCAAGGCCAATATATCCTTCCGCAAATAAGGGGGCCAATACGGTACACAGTATTCCAGCTGCGGCCTCACCAATGCCCTGTACAGATGCAGCAAGACATCTCTGCTTTTATATTCTATCCCCCTTGCGATATAGGCCAACATCCCATTTGCCTTCTTGATCACCAGTTGCACCTGCAGACTGGGTTTTTGCGTCTCATGCACAAGGACCCCCAGGTCTCTTTGCACAGCAGCATGTTGTAATTTCTTTCCATTTAGATAATAATCCAATTTGCTATTATTTCTACCAAAGTGAATGACTCGCATTTGTCAACGTTATACTCCATCTGCCAGATCCTCGCCCACTCACTCAGCCTGTCCAAATCTCTCTGCAGACCTTCTACGCCCTCCACACGATTCACTTTTCCACTTATCTTCGTGTCGTCTGCAAACTTTGTTACCCGACACTCAGTCCCCTCCTCCAGATCGTCTATATAAATGATAAATAGTTGAGGCCCCAGTACCGATCCCAGCGGCACGCCACTAGTTACCATCCGCCAACCAGAAAAGCACCCATTTATTCCGACTCTCTGCTTCCTGTCGGATAGCCAATCCCCAATCCATGCTAACACCCTACCCTCAACTCCGTGTGACCCAATCTTCTTCAGATCCTCTTCGGAGGGTGGGCACTGAGGGAGTGCCGCACTGTCAGAGGGTCAGTACTGAGGGAGTGCCGCACTGTCAGAGGGTCAGTGCTGAGGGAGTGCCGCACTGTCAGAGAGTCAGTGCTGAGGGAGTGCCGCACTGTCAGAGGGTCAGTACCGAGGGAGTGCCGCACTGTCAGAGAGTCAGTGCTGAGGGAGTGCTGCACTGTCAGAGGGTCAGTGCTGAGGGAGTGTTGCACTGTCAGAGAGTCAGTGCTGAGGGAGTGCTGCACTGTCAGAGGGTCAGTACTGAGGGAGTGTCGCACTGTCAGAGGGTCAGTGCTGAGGGAGTGCCGCACTGTCAGAGGCTCAGCACTGAGGGAGCGTCGCACTGTCAGAGGGTCAGTACTGAGGGAGTGCTGCACTGTCAGAGGCTCAGTGCGGAGGGAATTCCGCACTGTCAGAGGGTCAGTGCTGAGGGAGTGCCGCACTGCCAGAGGGTCAGTACTGAGGGAGTGCTGCACTGTCAGAGGGTCAGTACTGAGGGAGTGCCGCACTGTCAGAGGGTTAGAACTGAGGGAGTGCTGCACTGTCAGAGGGTCAGTACTGAGGGAGTGCTGCACTGTCAGAGGGTCAGTACTGAGGGAGTGCTGCACTGTCAGAGGGTCAGTGCTGAGGGAGTGCCGCACTGTCAGAGGGTCAGTGCTGAGGGAGTGCCGCACTGTCAGAGGGTCAGTGCTGAGGGAGTTCCGCACTGTCAGAGGGTCAGTACTGAGGGAGTGCCACACTGTCAGAGGGTCAGTACTGAGGGAGTGCCGCACTGTCAGAGGGTCAGTGCTGAGGGAGTGCCGCACTGTCAGAGGGTCAGAACTGAGGGAGTGCCGCACTGTCAGAGGGTCAGTACTGAGGGAGTGCCGCACTGTCAGAGGGTCAGTGCTGAGGGAGTGCCGCACTGTCTGAGGGTCAGTGCTGAGGGAGTGTTGCACTGTCAGAGGGTCAGTACTGAGGGAGTGCTGCACTGTCAGAGGGTCAGTACTGAGGGAGTGCCGCACTGTCAGAGAGTCAGTACTGAGGGAGTGCCGCACTGTCAGAGGGTTAGAACTGAGGGAGTGCTGCACTGTCAGAGGGTCAGTACTGAGGGAGTGCCGCACTGTCAGAGGGTCAGTACTGAGGGAGTGCCGCACTGTCAGAGAGTCAGTACTGAGGGAGTGCCGCACTGTCAGAGGGTTAGAACTGAGGGAGTGCTGCACTGTCAGAGGGTCAGTACTGAGGGAGTGCCGCACTGTCAGAGGGTCAGTGCTGAGGGAGTGCTGCACTGTCAGAGGGTCAGTACTGAGGGAGTGCCGCACTGTCAGAGGGTTAGAACTGAGGGAGTGCTGCACTGTCAGAGGGTCAGTACTGAGGGAGTGCTGCACTGTCAGAACATAAGAATATAAGAAATAGGAGCAGGAGTAGGCCATCTAGCCCCTCGAGCCTGCCCCGCCATTCAATGGCTGATCTGAAGTGGATCAGTTCCACTTAACCGCCTGATCCCTATAACCCCTAATTCCCTTACCGATCAGGAATCCATCGATCCGTGATTTAAACATATTCAGCGAGGTAGCCTCCACCACTTCAGTGGGCAGAGAATTCCAGAGATTCACCACCCTCTGAGAGAAGAAGTTCCTCCTCAACTCTGTCCTAAACCGACCCCCCTTTATTTTGAGGCTGTGCCCTCTAGTTCTAATTTCCTTTCTAAGTGGAAAGAATCTCTCCACCTCTACCCTATCCAGCCCCTTCATTATCTTATAGGTCTCTATAAGATCCCCCCTCAGCCTTCTAAATTCCAACGAGTACAAACCCAATCTGCTCAGTCTCTCCTCATAATCAACACCCCTCATCTCTGGTATCAGCCTGGTAAACCTTCTCTGCACTCCCTCCAAGGCCAATATATCCTTCCGCAAATAAGGGGGCCAATACGGTACACAGTATTCCAGCTGCGGCCTCACCAATCCCCTGTACAGATGCATCAAGACATCTCTGCTTTTATATTCTATCCCCCTTGCGATATAGGCCAACATCCCATTTGCCTTCTTGATCACCAGTTGCACCTGCAGATTGGGTTTTTGCGTCTCATGCACAAGGACCCCCAGGTCTCTTTGCACAGCAGCATGTTGTAATTTTTTTCCATTTAGATAATAATCCAATTTGCTATTATTTCTACCAAAGTGAATGACTCGCATTTGTCAACGTTATACTCCATCTGCCAGATCCTCGCCCACTCACTCAGCCTGTCCAAATCTCTCTGCAGACCTTCTACGCCCTCCACACGATTCACTTTTCCACTTATCTTTGTGTCGTCTGCAAACTTTGTTACCCGACACTCAGTCCCCTCCTCCAGATCGTCTATATAAATTGTAAATAGTTGAGGCCCCAGTACCGATCCCTGCGGCACGCCACTAGTTACCATCCGCCAACCAGAAAAGCACCCATTTATTCCGACTCTCTGCTTCCTGTCGGATAGCCAATCCCCAATCCATGCTAACACCCTACCCTCAACTCCGTGTGACCCAATCTTCTTCAGATCCTCTTCGGAGGGTGAGCACTGAGGGAGTGCCGCACTGTCAGAGGGTCAGTACTGAGGGAGTGCCGCACTGTCAGAGGGTCAGTGCTGAGGGAGTGCCGCACTGTCAGAGAGTCAGTGCTGAGGGAGTGCCGCACTGTCAGAGGGTCAGTACCGAGGGAGTGCCGCACTGTCAGAGAGTCAGTGCTGAGGGAGTGCTGCACTGTCAGAGGGTCAGTGCTGAGGGAGTGTTGCACTGTCAGAGAGTCAGTGCTGAGGGAGTGCTGCACTGTCAGAGGGTCAGTACTGAGGGAGTGTCGCACTGTCAGAGGGTCAGTGCTGAGGGAGTGCCGCACTGTCAGAGGCTCAGCACTGAGGGAGCGTCGCACTGTCAGAGGGTCAGTACTGAGGGAGTGCTGCACTGTCAGAGGCTCAGTGCGGAGGGAATTCCGCACTGTCAGAGGGTCAGTGCTGAGGGAGTGCCGCACTGTCAGAGGGTCAGTACTGAGGGAGTGCCGCACTGTCAGAGGGTCAGTACTGAGGGAGTGCCGCACTGTCAGAGGGTCAGTGCTGAGGGAGTTCCGCACTGTCAGAGGGTCAGTACTGAGGGAGTGCCACACTGTCAGAGGGTCAGTACTGAGGGAGTGCTGCACTGTCAGAGGGTCAGTACTGAGGGAGTGCTGCACTGTCAGAGGGTCAGTGCTGAGGGAGTGCCGCACTGTCAGAGGGTCAGTACTGAGGGAGTGCCGCACTGTCAGAGGGTCAGTGCTGAGGGAGTTCCGCACTGTCAGAGGGTCAGTACTGAGGGAGTGCCACACTGTCAGAGGGTCAGTACTGAGGGAGTGCTGCACTGTCAGAGGGTCAGTACTGAGGGAGTGCTGCACTGTCAGAGGGTCAGTGCTGAGGGAGTGCCGCACTGTCAGAGGGTCAGTACTGAGGGAGTGCCGCACTGTCAGAGGGTCAGTGCTGAGGGAGTGCCGCACTGTCAGAGGGTCAGTACTGAGGGAGTGCCGCACTGTCAGAGGGTCAGTACTGAGGGAGTGCTGCACTGTCAGAGGGTCAGTAGTGAGGGAGTGCCACACTGTCAGAGGGTCAGTAGTGAGGGAGTGCCGCACTGTCAGAGGGTCAGTAGTGAGGGAGTGCCGCACTGTCAGAGGGTCAGTAGTGAGGGAGTGCCACACTGTCAGAGGGTCAGTAGTGAGGGAGTGCCGCACTGTCAGAGGGTCAGTAGTGAGGGAGTGCCGCACTGTCAGAGGGTCAGTAGTGAGGGAGTGCCGCACTGTCAGAGGGTCAGTACTGAGGGAGTGCCGCACTGTCAGAGGGTCATAGAAGCTAGAAGCAGGAGGAGGCCTTTCAGCCCTTCAAGCCTGCTCCGCCAATCATTTTGATCATGGCTGTTCATCGAATTCAATATCTTGATTCCCCACTTCCCCCCGATATCCCTTGATCCCTTTCGCCTCAAGAACAATATCTAATTTTTTCCTAGAACATAGAACATAGAACAGTACAGCACAGAACAGGCCCTTCGGCCCACGATGCTGTGCCGAGCTTTATCTGAAACCAAGATCAAGCTATCCCACTCCCTACCATCCTGGTGTGCTCCATGTGCCTATCCAATAACCGCTTAAATGATTCTAAAGTGTCTGACTCCACTATCACTGCAGGCAGTCCATTCCACACCCCAACCACTCTCTGCGTAAAGAACCTACCTCTGATATCCTTCCTGTATCTCCCACCACGAACCCTATAGTTATGCCCCCTTGTAATAACTTCATCCACCCGAGGAAATAGTCTTTGAACGTTCACTCTATCTATCCCCTTCATCATTTTATAAACCTCTATTAAGTCTCCCCTCAACCTCCTCCGCTCCAGAGAGAACAGCCCCAGCTCCCTCAACCTTTCCTCATAAGACCTACCCTACAAACCAGGCAGCATCCTGGTAAATCTCCTCTGCACTCTTTCCAGCGCTTCCACATCCTTCTTATAGTGAGGTGACCAGAACTGCACACAATATTCCAAATGTGGTCTCACCAAGGTCCTGTACAGTTGCAGCATAGCCCCACGGCTCTTAAACTCCAACCCCCTGTTAATAAAAGCTAACACACTATAGGCCTTCTTCACAGCTCTATCCACTTGAGTGGCAACCTTTAGAGATTTGTGGATATGAACCCCAAGATCTCTCTGTTCCTCCACAGTCTTCAGAACCCTAACTTTGACCCTGTAATCCACATTTAAATTAGTCCTACCAAAATGAATCACCTCACATTTATCAGGGTTAAACTCCATTTGCCATTTTTCAGCCCAGTTTTGCATCCTACCTATGTCTCTTTGCAGCCTACAACAGCCCTCCACCTCATCCACTACTCCACCAATCTTGGTGTCATCAGCAAATTTACTGATCCACCCTTCAGCCCCCTCCTCTAAGTCATTAATAAAAATCACAAAGAGCAGAGGACCAAGCACTGATCCCTGCGGCACTCCGCTAGCAACCTGCCTCCAATCCGAAAATTTTCCATCCACCACCACCCTCTGTCTTCGATCAGACAGCCAGTTACCTATCCAATCGGCCAACTTTCCCTCTATCCCACACCTCCTTACTTTCATCATAAGCCGACCATGGGGGACCTTATCAAACGCCTTACTAAAATCCATGTATATGACATCAACTGCCCTACCTTCATCAACACACTTAGTTACCTCCTCAAAAAATTCTATCAAATTTGTGAGGCACGACTTGCCCTTCACGAATCCGTGCTGACTATCCCGGATTAATCCGCATCTTTCTAAATGGTCGTAAATCCCATTTCTAAGGACCTTTTCCATCAATTTACCAACCACCGAAGTAAGACTAACCGGTCTATAATTACCAGGGTCATTTCTATTCCCTTTCTTAAACAGAGGAACAACATTGGCCATTCTCCAGTCTTCTGGCACCATCCCCGTGGACAGCGAGGACCCAACGGTCAAAGCCAAAGGCTCTGCAATCTCTTCCCTTGCCTCCCAAAGAATCCTAGGATACATTTCATCAGGCCCAGGGGACTTATCGACCTTCAGTTTATTCAAAACTGCCAGTACATCCTTCCTCCGAACATCTATTTCCTCCAGCCTATTAGCCTGTAACACCTTCTCTTCCTCAAAAACATGGCCCCTCTCCCTGGTGAACACTGAAGAAAAGTATTCATTCATCACCTCGCCTATCTCTACTGACTCCATACACAAGTTCCCACTACTGTCCTTGACCGGCCCTAACCTCACCCTGGTCATTCTTTTATTCCTCACATAAGAGTAAAAAGCCTTGGGGTTTTCCTTGATCCGACCCGCCAAGGACTTCTCGTGTCCCCTCCTAGCTCTCCTAAGCCCCTTTTTCAGCTCATTCCTTGCTAACTTGTAACCCCCAATCGAGCCATCTGAACCTTGTTTCCTCATCCCTACATAAGCTTCCCTCTTCCTTTTCACAAGACATTCCACCTCTTTTGTGAACCATGGTTCCCTCACTCGGCCATTTCCTCCCTGCCTGACAGGGACATACCTATCAAGGACACCCAGTATTTGTTCCTTGAAAAAGTTCCACTTTTCATTATTCCTTTCTCTGACAGTTTCTGTTCCCAACTTATGCCCCCTAATTCTTGCCTAATCGCATCATAATTACCTCTCCCCCAATTGTAAACCTTGCCCTGCTGTACGGCCCTATCCCTCTCCATTGCAATAACAGAAGACACCGAATTGTGGTCACTATCTCCAAAGTGCTCTCCCACAACCAAATCTAACACTTGGCCCGGTTCATTTCCCAGTACCAAATCCAATGTGGCCTCACCTCTTGTCGGCCTATCCACATATTGTGTCAGGAAACCCTCCTGCACACACTGCACAAAAACTGCCCCATCCGAACTATTTGACCTACAAAGGCTCCAATCAATATTTGGAAAGTTAAAGTCCCCCATGACAACTACCCTGTGACCCCCACACATATCCATAATCTGCTTAGCAATTTCTTCCTCCACATCTCTATTACTATTTGGGGGCCTATAGTAAACTCCTAACAACGTGACCGCTCCTTTTCTATTTCTAACCTCAGCCCATATTACCTCAGTGTGCAGATCCCCCTCGAAGTGCCTTTCCACAGCTGTTAAACTATCCTTGATTAACAATGCCACTCCTCCACCTCTTTTACCAGCTTCCCTACACTTAGTGAAACATCTATACCCCGGAACGTCCAACAACCATTCCTGTCCTTGCTCTACCCATGTCTCCGTAATGGCCACAACATCGTAGTCCCAAGTACCGATCCACGCCCCAAGTTCATCTCCCTTGTTCCGGATGCTCCTTGCATTGAAGCAGACACACTTCAACCCACCTTCCTGTCTACCTGTTCCCACCCTTGACCCTGATACCTTCCCCAATACCTCACCACCCTCACTGACTTCTGGACTACAACTCCTTTTCCCACTCCCCTGACAAATTAGTTTAAACCCCCCTGAAGAGCCGTATCAAATTTCCCTCCTAGGATATTGGTGCCCCTCTGGTTCAGGTGCATCCTGTCCTGTTTGTACAGGTCCCACCTTCCCCAGAATGTGTTCCAATTATCCACGTAGCTGAAACCCTCCCTCCTACACCATCCCTGCAACCACATGTTTAACTGCACTCTCTCCCTGTTCCTCAACTCGCTATCACGTGGCACCGGCAACGTACCAGAGATGACCACATGTTTTGTCTTAGCTCTCAGCTTCCAGCCCAGCTCCAGAAATTCCTGTTTTAAATCCCCGTCCCTTCGCTTACCTATGTCGTTGGTACCAATGTGTACCACGACTTGTGACTGTTTCCCCTCCCCCTTAAGAATCTGGAAAACACGGTCTGAGACGTCACGGACCTTGGCATCCGGTAGGCAACATACCATCCGTGAGTCTCTTTTGCTGCCACAGAACCTCCTATCTATCCCTCTACCTAACGAGTCCCCAATAACTATTGCCCTCCCGCTCTGCCCCTTACCCTCCCTAGCCACAGAGATGGACACAGTGCTGGAGATCCTCTCACTACGGCTCACCACTGGTATGTCATCTCCCTCAACCGTATCCAAAGCAGAATACTTGTTGCTAAGGGGAACGACCACAGGGGATCCCTGCACGGACTGCTTCCTCCCAGCCCCTCTCACCGTCACCCATCTGTTTTCATTCCTCGGAGTAACTGTATTCCTAAAGCTTCTGTCTATGGCCACCTCAGCGTCCCTAATGATCCTAAGTTCATCCAACTCCAGCTCCAGTTCCCTAACACGGTTTTGGAGGAGCTGCAGATGGGTGCACTTCCCACAGGTGTAATCAGCAGGGACACTGTCGTCGTCCCTCACCTCAAACATAGTGCAAGAGGAACATAGCACTGCCTGCACACCCATCCCCTCTGGATACCTTGCCAGTACCAGGTAGAAAGTGCAAAAATGAATTTAAACTCACCTCTGCTCGCCCTTTCTGCCTAAGCCCTGTGAGCCAAAGCCTTATAGCTCACACTCTGCTTCCCACTCACTCCACTGCCCGCTCCCGACGCTGCCCGCTGTATACTGCAGCCTACTTTTTATACTTCACGCGCTTAAAAAACCCTTCCCAGACTCCTTAGCAGCCCACTTCCAGTTTTCACTTTGAACTTAAAATTCTACTGCAAAAGTAAAGGCCAAAAAAAAACACACACTAGCTGACTAATTAAATAAATAAACAATTCAATTAATCTCTCACCAGCACTGCTGCCTCCAATCACTCCCTCTCAGCTTGCTCCAGTGGAACAATGACAGTATAGAGGGAGATTCCTGGACAGGAACAGCACGGGGTTAGATACAGAGTAAATCTCCCTCTATACTGTCCCCATCAAACACTCCCAAGACAGGTACATGAGTTCCTGTCTGAACTTTACTCCTCTCAGTGGCTAAGATTCTGAGTTGGTGGTGGAGGGAGTGGATGTTTGTGGATGGGGTGCTGATCAAGCGGGGCTGCTTTGTCCTGGATGGTGTTGAGTTTCTTGAATGTTGGAGCTGCACCCATCCAGGCAAGTGGGGAGTATTCCATCACACCGCTGACTTGTGCCTTGTAGATGGTGGACAGGATTTGGGGAGCCAGGAGGTGAGTTACTCACTGCAGGATTCCCAGCCTCTGACCTGTTCTGGTGGCCACAATATTTACATTGCGAGTCCAGTTCAGTTTCTGGTCAGTGAGAACCCCCAGGATATTGATAATGGGGATTCAGTGATGGTAATGCTATTGAATGTCGAGGGGCGGTGGTTAGAGAGTCTCTTATTGGTGATGGTCATTGCCTGGCATTTGTGTGGTGTGAATGTTACTGCCACTTGTCAGCCCGAGCCTGGATATTGTCCAGATCTTGCTGCATTTCCACATGGACTGTTTCAGTATCTGAGGAGTGGCGAATGATGCTGAACATTGTGCAACCATCGGCGAACATCCCCATCTCTGACCGTATGACGGAGGGAAGGTCATTGATGAAGCAGCTGAAGATTGTTGGGCCGAGGACACTCCCCTGAGGGACTCCTGCAGAGATGTCCTGGAGCGGAGATGACTGACCCTCCACAACCACAACCATCTTCCTATGTACCAGGTATTTTCATGAGTTCCCAACAAAAATTCCCAGGACAGGTACAGCACGGGGTTAGATACAGAGTAAAGCTCCCTCTACACTGTCCCCCATCAAACACTCCCAGGACAGGTACAGCACGGGGTTAGATACAGAGTAAAGCTCCCTCTACACTGTCCCCCATCAAACACTCCCAGGACAGGTACAGCACGGGGTGAGATACAGAGTAAAGCTCCCTCTACACTGTCCCCCATCAAACACTCCCAGGACAGGTACAGCACGGGGTTAGATACAGAGTAAAGCTCCCTCTACACTGTCCCATCAAACACTCCCAGGACAGGTACAGCACGGGGTCAGATACAGAGTAAAGCTCCCTCTACACTGTCCCATCAAACACTCCCAGGACAGGTACAGCACGGGGTTAGATACAGAGTAAAGCTCCCTCTCCACTGTCCCCATCAAACACTCCCAGGACAGGTACAGCATGGGGTTAGATACAGAGTAAAGCTCCCTCTACACTGTCCCCATGAAACAATCCCAGGACAGGTACAGCACGGGATGAGATACAGAGTAAAGCTCCCTCTACACTGTCCCCATGAAACAATCCCAGGACAGGTACAGCATGGGGTTAGATACAGAGTAAAGCTCCCTCTACACTGTCCCCATGAAACAATCCCAGGACAGGTACAGCACGGGATTAGATACAGAGTAAAGCTCCCTCTACACTGTCCCCCCATCAAACACTCCCAGGACAGGTACAGCACGGGGTTAGATACAGAGTAAAGCTCCATCTACACTGTCCCCATCAAACACTCCCAGGACAGGTACAGCACGGAGTTAGATACAGAGTAAAGCTCCCTCTACACTGTCCCCCATCAAACACTCCCAGGACAGGTACAGCACGGGGTTAGATACAGAGTAAAGCTCCCTCTACACTGTCCCCCCATCAAACACTCCCAGGACAGGTACAGCACGGGGTTAGATACAGAGTAAAGCTCCATCTACAAAGTCCCCATCAAACACTCCCAGGACAGGTACAGCACGGGGTTAGATACAGAGTAAAGCTCCCTCTACACTGTCCCCCATCAAACACTCCCAGGACAGGTACAGCACGGGGTTAGATACAGAGTAAAGCTCCCTCTACACTGTCCCATCAAACACTCCCAGGACAGGTACAGCACGGGGTTAGATACAGAGTAAAGCTCCCTCTCCACTGTCCCCATCAAACACTCCCAGGACAGGTACAGCATGGGGTTAGATACAGAGTAAAGCTCCCTCTACACTGTCCCCATGAAACACTCCCAGGACAGGTACAGCATGGGGTTAGATACAGAGTAAAGCTCCCTCTACACTGTCCCCATGAAACACTCCCAGGACAGGTACAGCATGGGGTTAGATACAGAGTAAAGCTCCCTCTCCACTGTCCCCATCAAACACTCCCAGGACAGGTACAGCACGGGGTTAGATACAGAGTAAAGCTCCCTCATTATCAGTTAGCGTGACCAGAGCTTATTCAGGAATTCGATCATTCATAGAAGTATAAGCAATACCATTAATCATGTTATAACCTGTTGACATCCTAGAACCTTTTGTCATACCCTTATCTCGCCCATTGATGTAACAGACGAAGGTCGGTGATTTCCATCATCTCTGACCTTATCTTGTTTTATTTACTCCTATAGCCTTCGCTATTGGATAAACATATGGATGATATTGGAATAGTGTCGGTTAGATGGGCTTTAGATTGGTTTCACAGGTCGGCGCAACATCGAGGGCCGAACGGCCCGTACAGCGCTGTAATGTTCTATGTTCTATGTTCTATGAGGAATCAATCTTATCAGGCCTTAGAGGTCAGGCTATTGGAATAGCTTGACCTTCTCTGATCTCATTCACGTCATAAGTTATACGAAGTCAGCTTTATCAGGTTTACACGGAGGCTGAGTTACAGAGAGAGATTGAATAGGTTGGGACTTTATTCCCTGGAGCGTAGAAGATTGAGGGGAGATTTGATAGAGGTGTATAAGATTTTGATGGGTATCGATAGAGTGAATACAAGCAGGCTTTTTCCGCTGAGGCTAGGGGAGAAAAAAACCAGAGGGCATGGGTGAAGGGTGAAAGGATAAAAGTTTAAAGGGAATATTAGGGGGGGCTTCTTCACGCAGAGAGTGGTGGGAGTGTGGAATGAGCTGCCAGATAAAGTGGTAAATGCGGGGTCACTTTTAACATTTAAGAAAAACTTGGACGGGTTCATGGATGAGAGGGGTGTGGAGGGATATGGTCCAAGTGCAGGTCAGTGGGACGAGGCATAAAATGGTTCGGCACAGACAAGAAGGGCCAAAATGCCTGTTTCTGAGCTGTAATTTTCTATGGTTCTATGGTTCTATGGTCATACAGATGGTATGTTGCCTATCGGATGCCAGGGTCCATGACGTCTCGGACCGTGTTTTCCAGATTCTGAAGGGGGAGGAGGAACAGTCACAAGTCGTGGTACACATTGGTACCAACGACATAGGTAAGAGAAGGGACGGGGATTTAAAACAGGAATTTCTGGAGCTGGGCTGGAAGCTGAGAGCCAGGACAAAACATGTGGTCATCTCTGGTACGTTGCCGGTGCCACGTGATAGCGAGTTGAGGAACAGGGAGAGAGTGCAGTTCAACATGTGGTTGCAGGGATGGTGTAGGAGGAAGGGTTTCAGATACGTGGATAATTGGAACACATTCTGGGAAAGGTGGGACCTGTACAAACAGGACGGGGTGCGCCTGAACCAGAGGGGCACCAATATCCTGGGAGGGAAATTTGCTCCGGCTCTTCAGAGGGGTTTAAACTAATTTGTCAGGGGAGTGGGAAAAGGAGTTGTAGTCCAGAAGTCAGTGAGGGTGGTGAGGTATTGGGGAAGGTATCAGGGTCAAGGGTGGGTACCGGTAGACAGGAAGGTGGCTTGAAGTGCGTCCACTTCAATGCAAGGAGCATCCGGAACAAGGTAGATGAACTTGGGGCGTGGATTGGTACTTGGAACTACGATGTTGTGGCCATTACGGAGACATGGGTAGAACAAGGACAGGAATGGTTGTTGGACGTTCTGTGGTATAGATGTTTCAGCAAGTGTAGGGAAGCTGGTAAAAGAGGTGGAGGAGGAGCATTGTTAATCAAGGATAGTTTAACAGCTGTGGAAAGGCACTTCGAGGGGGATCTGCACACTGAGGTAATATGGGCTGAAGTTAGAAATAGGAAAGGAGCGGTCACATTGTTAGGAGTTTACTATAGGCCCCAAATAGTAATAGAGATGTGGAGGAAGAAATTGCTAAGCAGATTATGGATAGGTGTGGGGGTCACAGGATAGTTCTCATGGGGGACTTTAACTTTCCAAATATTGATTGGAACCTTTGGAGGTCGAATAGTTCAGATGGGGCAGTTTTTGTGCAGTGTGTGCAGGAGGGTTTCCTGACACAATATGTGGATAGGCCGACAGGAGGTGAGGCCACATTGGATTTGGTACTGGGAAATGAACCGGGCCAAGTGTTAGATTTGGTTGTGGGAGAGCACTTTGGAGATAGTGACCACAATTCGGTGTCTTTTGTTATTGCAATGGAGAGGGATAGGGCCGTACGGCAGGGCAAGGTTTACAATTGAGGGAGTGGTAATTATGATGCGATTAGGCAAGAATTAGGGGGCATAAGATGGGAACAGAAACTGTCAGAGAAAGGCACTAATGAAAAGTGGAACTTTTTCAAGGAACAAATACTGGATGTCCTTGATAGGTATGTCCCTGTCAGGCAGGGAGGAAATGGCCGAGTGAGGGAACCATGGTGGAATGCCTTGTGAAAAGGAAGAGGGAAGCTGATGTAGGGATGAGGAAACAAGGTTCAGATGGCTCGATTGGGGGTTACAAGTTAGCAAGGAATGAGCTGGAAAAGGGGCTAAGGAGGGCTAGGAGGGGGCATGAGAAGTCGTTGGTGGGTCGGATCACGGAAAACCCCAAGGCTTTTTACTCTTACGTGAGGAATAAAAGAATGACCAGGGTGAGGTTAGGGCCGGTCAAGGACAGTAGTGGGAACTTGTGTATGGAGTCAGTAGAGATAGGCGAGGTGATGAATGAATACTTTTCTTCAGTGTTCACCAAGGAGAGGGGCCATGTTTTTGAGGAAGAGAAGGTGTTACAGGCTAATAGGCTGGAGGAAATAGATGTTCGGAGGGAGGATGTCCTGGCAGTTTTGAATAAACTGAAGGTTGATAAGTCCCCTGGGCCTGTTGAACTATATCCTAGGAATCTTTGGGAGGCAAGGGATGAGATTTCAGAGCCTTTGGCTTTGATCTTTGGGTCCTCACTGTCCACGGGGATGGTGCCAGAGGACTGGAGAGTGGCGAATGTTGTTCCTCTGTTTAAGAAAGGGAATAGAAATGACCCTGGTAATTATAGACCGGTTAGTCTTACTTCGGTGGTTGGTAAGTTGATGGAAAAGGTCCTGAGGGATGGGATTTACGACCATTTAGAAAGATGCAGATTATTCCAGGATAGTCAGCACAGATTCGTGAAGGGCAAGTCGTGCCTCACAAATTTGATAGAATTTTTTGAGGAGGTAACTAAGTGTGTTGATGAAGGTAGGGCAGTTGATGTCATATACATGGATTTTAGTAAGGCGTTTGATAAGGTCCCTCATGGTCGGCTTATGATGAAAGTAAGGAGGTGTGGGATAGAGGGAAAGTTGGCCGATTGGATAGGTAACTGGCTATCTGATCGAAGACAGAGGGTGGTGGTGGATGGAAAATTTTCGGACTGGAGGCAGGTTGCTAGCGGAGTGCCGCAGGGATCAGTGCTTGGTCCTCTGCTCTTTGTGATTTTTATTAATGACTTAGAGGAGGGGGCTGAAGGGTGGATCAGTAAATTTGCTGATGACACCAAGATTGGTGGAGTAGTGGATGAGGTGGAGGGCTGTTGTAGACTGCAAAGAGACATAGATAGGCTGCAAAGCTGGGCTGAAAAATGGCAGATGGAGTTTAACCCTGATAAATGTGAGGTGATTCATTTTGGTAGGACTAATTTAAATGTGGATTACAGGGTCAAAGGTAGGGTTCTGAAGACTGTGGAGGAACAGAGAGATCTTGGGGTCCATATCCACAGATCTCTGAAGGTTGCCACTCAAGTGGATAGAGCTGTGAAGAAGGCCTATAGTGTGTTAGCTTTTATTAACAGGTGGTTGGAGTTTAAGAGCCATGGGGTTATGCTGCAACTGTACAGGACCTTGGTGAGACCACATTTGGAATATTGTGTGCAGTTCTGGTCACCTCACTATAAGAAGGATGTGGAAGCGCTGGAAAGAGTGCAGAGGAGATTTACCAGGATGCTGCCTGGTTTGGAGGGTAGGTCTTATGAGGAAAGGTTGAGGGAGCTGGGGCTGTTCTCTCTGGAGCGGACGAGGTTGAGGGGAGACTTAATAGAGGTTTATAAAATGATGAAGGGGATAGATAGAGTGAACGTTCAAAGACTATTTCCTCGGGTGGATGGAGCTATTACAAGGGGGCATAACTATAGGGTTCATGGTGGGAGATATAGGAAGGATATCAGAGGTAGGTTCTTTACGCAGAGAGTGGTTGGGGTGTGGAATGGACTGCCTGAGTGATAGTGGAGTCAGACACTTTAGGAACATTTAAGCAGTTATTGGATAGGCACATGGAGCACACCAGGATGATAGGGAGTGGGATAGCTTGATCTTGGTTTCAGATAAAGCTCGGCACAATATCGTGGGCCGAAGGGCCTGTTCTGTGCTGTACTGTTCTATGTTCTATGTTCTATGTCAGTCATGTTTTAAGTTATGCGGAGTCAGTCTTTCTTATATTGGACCAATTGTCCCATCATGCTATTCTTTAGTTCATATAACTTCACAAGTTAAGATCCCTCTACACTGTCCCCCATCCAACACTCCCAGGACAGGTACAGCACAGGGTTAGATACAGAGTAAAGCTCCCTCTACACTGTCCCCATCAAACACTCCCAGGACAGGTACAGCACAGGGTTTGATACAGAGTAAAGCTCCCTCTCCACTGTCCCCATCAAACACTCCCAGGACAGGTACAGCACGGGGTTAGATACAGAGTAAAGCTCCCTCTACACTGTCCCCTATCAAACACTCCCAGGACAGGTACAGCACGGGGTTAGATACAGAGTAATGCTCCCTCTCTACTGTCCCCATCAAACACTCCCAGGACATACAAAGAACAAAGAACAATACAGCACAGGAACAGGCCCTTCGGCCCCCCAAGCCCGCGCCACTACCTGGTCCAAACTAGACCATTCTTTTGTATCCCTCCATTCCCACTCCGTTCATGTGGCTATCTAGATAAGTCTTAAACGTTCCCAGTGTGTCTGCCTTCACCACCTTGCCCGGCAGCGCATTCCAGGCCCCCACCACCCTCTGTGTAAAATACGTCCTTCTGATATCTGTGTTAAACCTCCCCCCCTTCACCTTGAACCTATGATCCCTCGTGAATGTCACCACCGACCTGGGAAAAAGCTTCGCACCGTTCACCCTATCTATGCCTTTCATAATTTTATACACCTCTATTAGGTCTCCCCTCATCCTCCGTCTTTCCAGGGAGAACAACCCCAGTTTACCTAATCTCTCCTCATAACTAAGCCCCTCCATACCAGGCAACATCCTGGTAAACCTCCTCTGTACTCTCTCCAAAGCCTCCACATCCTTCTGGTAGTGTGGCGACCAGAACTGGGCGCAGTATTCCAAATGCGGCCGAACCAACGTTCTATACATCTACAACATCAGACCCCAACTTTTATACTCTATGCCCCGTCCTATAAAGGCAAGCGTGCCATCTGCCTTCTTCACCACCTTCTCCACCTGTGACGTCACCTTCAAGGATCTGTGGACTTGCACACCCAGGTCCCTCTGCGTATCTACACCCTTTATGGTTCTGCCATTTATCGTATAGCTCCCCCCTACATTAGCTCTACCAAAATGCATCACTTTGCATTCATCTGGATTGAACTCCATCTGCCATTTCTTTGCCCAAATTTCCAGCCTATCTATATCCATCTGTAGCCTCTGACAATGTTCCTCACTATCTGCAAGTCCAGCCAATTTCGTGTCGTCCGCAAACTTACTGATCACCCCAGTTACACCTTCTTCCAGATCGTTTATATAAATCACAAACAGCAGAGGTCCCAATACAGAGCCCTGCGGAACACCACTAGTCACAGGCCTCCAGCCGGAAAAAGACCCTTCCACTACCACCCTCTGTCTTCTGTGACCAAGTAAGAAGTTTAACAACACCAGGTTAAAGCCCAACAGGTTTATTTGGTAGCAAAAGCCACACAAGCTTTCGGAGCTCTTAGCCCCTTCTTCAGGTGAGTGGGAATTCTGTTCACAAACAGAGCTTATAAAGACACAAACTCAATTTACATGAATAATAGTTGGAATGCGAATACTTACAACTAATCAAGTCTTTAAGAAATGAAACAATGTGAGTGGAGAGAGCATCAAGACAGGCTGAAAAGATGTGTATTGTCTCCAGACAAGACAGCCAGTGAAACTCTGCAGGTCCACGCAACTGTGGGAGTTACAGATCGTGTGACATGAACCCAATATCCCGGTTGAGGCCGTCCTCGTGTGTGCGGAACTTGGCTATCAGTTTCTGCTCAGCGACTCTGCGCTGTCGTGTGTCGCGAAGGCCGCCTTGGAGAACGCTTACCCGAATATCAGAGGCCGAATGCCCGTGACCGCTGAAGTGCTCCCCAACAGGAAGAGAACAGTCTTGCCTGGTGATTGTCGAGCGGTGTTCATTCATCCGTTGTCGCAGCGTCTGCATAGTTTCCCCAATGTACCATGCCTCGGGACATCCTTTCTTGCAGCGTATCAGGTAGACAACGTTGGCCGAGTTGCAAGTGGATGTACCGTGTACCTGGTGGATGGTGTTCTCACGTGAGATGATGGCATCTGTGTCGATGATCCGGCACATCTTGCAGAGGTTGCTGTGGCAGGGTTGTGTGGTGTCTTGGTCACTGTTCTCCTGAAGGCTGGGTAGTTTGCTGCGGACAATGGTCTGTTTGAGGTTGTGTGGTTGTTTGAAGGCAAGAAGTGGGGGTGTGGGGATCGCCTTGGCGAGATGTTCGTCTTCATCAATGACATGTTGAAGGCTCCAGAGGAGATGCCGTAGCTTCTCCGCTCCGGGGAAGTACTGGACGACGAAGGGTATTCTGTCCACTGTGTCCTGTGTTTGTCTTCTGAGGAGGTCGGTGCGGTTTTTCGCTGTGGCGCGTTGGAACTGTTGATCAATGAGTCTAGCGCCATATCCTGTTCTTATGAGGGCATCTTTCAGCGTCTGGAGGTGTCTGTTGCGATCCTCCTCATCCGAGCAGATCCTGTGTATACGGAGGGCTTGTCCGTAGGGGATGGCTTCTTTAACGTGTTTAGGGTGGAAGCTGGAGGAGTGGAGCATTGTGAGGTTATCCGTGGGCTTGCGGTACAGTGAGGTGCTGAGGTGACCGTCCTTAATGGAGATGCGCGTGTCCAAGAATGCAACCGATTCCGGAGAGTAGTCCATGGTGAGCCTGATGGTGGGATGGAACTTGTTGATGTCATCATAGAGTTGTTTCAGTGATTGCTCACCATGAGTCCAAAGGAAGAAAATGTCATCGATGTATCTAGTGTATAGCATCGGTTGAAGGTCCTGTGCGGTGAAGAAGTCTTGTTCGAACCTGTGCATGAAGATGTTGGCATATTGAGGTGCGAATTTGGTCCCCATGGCTGTTCCGTGTGTCTGGATGAAGAACTGGTTGTTGAAGGTGAAGATATTGTGGTCCAGGATGAAGCGGATGAGATGTAAAATTGCATCTGGAAACTGGCAGTTGTTGGCGCTGAGCACTGAGGCCGTTGCAGCAATGCCATCGTCATGGGGGATGCTGGTGTAGAGTGCCGAGACATCCATTGTGACGAGGAGCGCTCCTGGTTCAACTGCTCCATGTGTGCCGAGTTTCTGTAGGAAGTCCGTCATGTCGCGACAAAAGCTGGGGGTTCTTTGTACAATGGGTTTCAGGATGCCCTCGACATAGCCGGAGAGGTTCTCGCACAGGGTCCCATTGCCCGATACGATGGGACGGCCGGGTGTGTTTGCCTTGTGTATCTTCGGGAGGCAGTAGAGATCTCCAACGCGGGGAGTACGTGGGATGAGAGCACGGAGGGTGTTCTGAAGGTCCGGATCAAAGGTCTTGATCAGAGTGTTGAGTTGACGGGTGTGTTCTTTGGTCGGATCTGCAGGTAACTGTCTGTAGTGTTCCTCGTTGTTGAGTTGTCGGTACACGTCTTTGCAGTAATCCGTTCTGTTCAGTATGACGATGGCCCCTCCTTTGTCTGCTGGTTTGATGACAATGTTGCGGTTGGTCTTGAGAGCGTGGATGGCGTTACGTTGTGCTTGGGTGATGTTCGGGGCTGTCTTGTGAGTGCGGCTGATGAATTTGGTGTTGACGCAGCTCCTGACGGCTTGGGCATACATGTCGAGTCGAGGGCAGCGGCCTTCCGGAGGAATCCAATTCGACTCCTTCCTCTTCGGTTGCACTGCGGATCTCTCTGTCGGCTGTTCTGGTTCATTAGCTGTCTCATTGTGTTCGCTGTTGGCATCTTGGGGTTTGTGGAAGAACTCCCTCAGCCTCATTCGCCTGATGAATTCCTCTGTGTCTGCTGCGAGACTGATGGGGTCTATTTTGGTGGTGGGGCAAAAATTAAGCCCTCGGCTGAGAACTTCGATTTCATCTGGTTGAAGTGTGTAGTCGGACAAGTTGACAATGGACTTCCCTGCAGTGGTACTGTTTTCTACTGTGGTACCGGGGGAGGCTTGGTTGCTGCTGGTGGTGATGCCGAGTTTCTCAAGTTTCCTGTTCTTGGTGTGCATGTAGATGGTGTAGTTCCTTTGTCTCGTCTGCTTGGCAGAGTTTCGCAGCTGGTCTGCGTCCCGAGCGCAAGTTGAGAATATGGACTCTATCTTGGTTTCCAGGCTGCGGCGTTTACTGTAGAGCTGGTGTATGAGATGTTTGAGGAGGGTGAGAGAGGTGCGACGGCAAAGTCTCTCAGCGTAGTCTGTGTTATGGGTTGACCTGAGTGGGTTCGTGATCTGTAGTCCTTTCGGTATCTTGTCTGCTTTCTTGCATCTTTGTAGAAACTTGATGTCTGTGTCGATATGCGCCATGTTCTTGGCGATCCTCTCCACTTGGAGCCGGTAGTTTGCGGTGTCGATGGTAGTCATGATGTGGAGATGCCGGCGTTGGACTGGGGTGAACACAGTAAGAAGTCTCACAACACCAGGTTAAAACATCAGGTCTGTGACCAAGCCAGTTCTCCACCCATCGAGCCACCTCCCCCTTTATCCCATGAGATCCAACCTTTTGCACCAACCTACCATGAGGGACTTTGTCAAACGCTTTACTAAAGTCCATATTGACGACATCCATGGCCCTTCCCTCATCAACCATTCTCGTCACTTCTTCAAAAAACTCCACCAGGTTCGTGAGGCATGACCTCCCTCTCACAAAACCATGCTGACTATCGTTAATGAGTTTATTCCTTTCTAAATGCGCATACATCCTATCTCTAAGAATCCTCTCCAACAACTTCCCTACCACGGTCGTCAAGCTCACCGGCCTATAAATACCCGGGTTATCCTTCCGACCCTTCTTAAATAACGGGACCACATTAGCTATCCTCCAATCCTCTGGGACCTCACCTGTGACCTCACCTGTGTCCAGTGACGACACAAAGATTTGCGTCAGAGGCCCAACGATTTCATCTCTCGTCTCCCTGAGCAGCCTTGGATAGATTCCATCAGGCCCTGGGGATTTGTCAGTCTTTATATTCTCTAACAAACCTAACACTTCCTCCCTTGTAATGGAGATTTTCTCTAACGGTTCAACACTCCCCTCCGAGACACTCCCAGTCAACACATCCCTCTCCTTTGTGAATACCGACGCAAAGTATTCATTTAGGATCTCCCCTACTTCTTTGGGCTCTAAGCATAATTCCCCACTTTTGTCCCTGAGAGGTCCGATTCTTTCCCTGACAACCCTTTTGTTCCTAACGTATGAATAAAATGCCTTGGGATTCTCCTTAATCCTGTCTGCCAAGGACATTTCATGACCCCTTTTTGCCCTTCTAATTCCTCGTTTGAGTTCTTTCCTACTTTCTTTGTATTCCTCCGGAGCTCCCTCCGTTTTTAGCTGCCTGGACCTAACATACACCTCTCTTTTCTTTTTGACCAGTCCCTCAATTTTCCTGGTTATCCACGGTTCTCGAATCCTACCCTTCCTCTCCTTTTTTACAGGCACATGCCTGTCCTGTAGCCCTAACAACTGTTCCTTAAAAGACTCCCACATGCCAGATGTGGATTTACCCTCAAACAGCCTCTCCCAATCAACAGCTGCCAATTTCTGCCTAATCCCACTAAAGTTAGCCTTCCCCCAATCCAACACCTTACCCTTGGGACACCACTCACCCTTTTCCATCACTATCCTAAAGCTAACAGAATTGTGGTCACTATTTGCCACATGTTCCCCTACTGAAACTTTGAAGACCTGACCGGGCTCATTCCCCAGTACTAGGTCCAGTATAGCCCCCTCTCTCGTCGGGCTATCTACATATTGTTCCAAGGAACCCTCCTGTACGCATTTTACAAATTCCTCCCCATTCAGAGTCCCAGCTCTAAGCGATTTCCAGTCTATACCAGGGAAATTGAAGTCTCCCACTACAACAACCCTATTTTTCCTGCACCTATCCAGTATCTCCTGACATATCCGTTCTTCCACTTCCCTTGGGTTGTTGGGGGGCCTGTAGTATACCCCCAACATAGTGACTGCGCCCTTCCTGTTTCTGAGCTCCACCCACAGTGACCCGTTACACGACCCCTCTGAATTGTCCTCCCTCTGCACCGCTGTAATATGCTCTCTTACCAATACCGCTACTCCCCCATCTCTTTTGGCCCCTCCTCTGTCTCGCCTAAAACACTTGTACCCCGGAATATTCAGCTGCCAGTCCTGTCCCTCTTTCAACCAAGTCTCTGTCACCGCAACCACATCCAAATTCCTCGTGAGCATTAAGGCCCTAAGTTCGTCTGTCTTACCTGCTACGCTCCTTGCATTGAAGTATAGGCACTCCAGACCTCCAGGCCCAGTGAGGTCATCCTCCCCCAGAGTGCTCTTCTTCTTTGCCAGCCTTGTCCTGGCCCCAAGCTCGTCCCCAGCCTCTACACTTGTAGACATAATTTTTTGATCCCCACCCCCCTGCCATATTAGTTTAAACCCCCCCGAACTGCACGAGCAAAACTCCCAGCCAGGATATTCGTGCCCTTCCAATTACGTTGTGACCCGTCCTTGTACAGGTGCCCTCCTCTCTTGAAAACGTCCCAGTGATCTAGGAAAATGAAGCCCTCCCTCCTGGACCAGTCCTTTAGCCAAGTGTTCAATTGTACTATCTCCCTATTCTTAGCCTCACTGGCACGAGGCATTGGGAGCAGCCCAGAAATGGCCATCCTGGAGGCCCTACTTTTTCGCCTATTTCCCAACTCCCTGAATTGCTCTCGTAGGATCCCCCTGCTCTTCCTATCTACGTCATTTGCACCAATGTGTACAATGACATCCGTTTCTTTATCTTCCCCTTTTAAGATGCCTCCTATCCGCTCAGAGACATCCAGTACCTCAGCACCAGGTAGGCAGACTACCATCCTGGAGTCCCGTTCGCACCCACAGAATCGCCTGTCCGTGCCGCTAACCGACGCGTCCCCCACCACTATTGCTCTCCTAACCCCTCTCTTTCCTTTCCGGGCCACAGAGCCTGACTGTGTGCCAGTGACCTGGTCACTGTGGCTTACCCCTGGAGAGTCATCCTCCTCCACACTATCCACTGGGATACTCTCTGGTACGTTACCCTTCTGACCTTTATTCCTCCTAACTGTGACCCACGTGTCTTCCTCCTGAGGCCCCGGTGTAACTACTTGCCTATAACTCATGTCTATTAGTCTCTCATTCTCCCTGACTAGACTAAGGTCATCAAGCCGCTGCTCCAGTTCCGTGACGCGGTCCCTCAGGAGCTGCAGTTCCACGCATCTGGCGCAAATGTGGTCTTCCGGGCGGCTAGGTGTTTCCAGGAACTCCCACATCCCACACCGAAAGCAACAAACTGGCCTATCACTCCTATTATAAATGTGAGGTGATTCATTTTGGTAGGACAAATTTAAATGTGGATTACAGGGTCAAAGGTAGGGTTCTGAAGACTGTGGAGGAACAGAGAGATCTTGGGGTCCATATCCACAGATCTCTAAAGGTTGCCAGTCAAGTGGATAGAGCTGTGAAGAAGGCCTATAGTGTGTTAGCTTTTATTAACAGGGGGTTTGAGTTTAAGAGCCGTGGGGTTATGCTGCAACTGTACAGGACCTTGGTGAGACCACATTTGGAATATTGTGTGCAGTTCTGGTCACCTCACTATAGGAAGGATGTGGAAGCGCTGGAAGGAGTGCAGAGGAGATTTACCAGGATGCTGCCTGGTTTGGAGGGTAGGTCTTATGAGGAAAGGTTGAGGGAGATACGGCTGTTCTCTCTGGAGCGGAGGAGGCTGAGGGGAGACTTAATAGAGGTGTATAAAATGATGAAGGGGATAGATAGAGTGAACGTTCAAAGACTATTTCCTCGGGTGGATGGAGCAATTACAAGGGGGCATAACTATAGGGTTCGTGGTGGGAGATACAGGAAGGATATCAGAGGTAGGTTCTTTACGCAGAGAGTGGTTGGGGTGTGGAATGGACTGCCTGCAGTGATAGTGGAGTCAGACACTTTAGAAACATTTAAGCGGTTATTGGATAGGCACATGGAGCACACCAGGATGATAGGGAGTGGGATAGCTTGATCTTGGTTTCAGATAAAGCTCAGCACAACATCGTGGGCCGAAGGGCCTGTTCTGTGCTGTACTGTTCTATGTTCTATGTTATCACTCATAGTTACCCTTTTCCTTTATAGGTTTGGATAAAAATAACTTACCCTGCTTCGCCCTTTCCGCCGAAGCCCTGTGAGCCAAAGCCCTTACAGATCACATTCTGCTTCCCCACTCACTCCGCTGCCGGCTCCCGACGCTGCCCGCTGTATACTGTAGCCTCCCTTTAATACTTTGCGTGCTTAAATTTAAAAAAAATGACTAAAATGTCCGCTCACGTGACCCCGCGCCTGGTCTACTTCCGGTTTGAACTTAAACTTTTAAATCACTACAACCCCGCGAAAAAATAAATAATTAAAGTCGCTCCCTTACTCTTTTTACTGCATCCACCAAACACTCCTCTCTCTCTTGTGGAAGCCATAGAAAGGGTGCAGAGGAGATTTACAAGGATGTTGCCTGGATTAGGTGGCATGCCTCATGAGGATAGGTTGAGAGAGCTAGGTCTTTTCTCCTTGGAGAAGCGAAGGATGAAAGGTGACCTGATATAAGGTGTTGAGAGGTATTGATAGAGTGGATTCTCAGAGGCTTTTACCCAGGGCTGAAATGGTTGCCACAAGAGATCACAGGTTTAGGGTGCTGGGGAGTAGGGACAGAGGAGATGTTAGGGGTAAATTTTTCACTCAGAGGGTGGTGGGTGCGTGGAATCGGCTGCCGGTAGTGGTGGTGGAGGCAGATTCGATAGGGTCTTTTAAGAGACTTTTGGATAAGTTCATGGAAGTTAGTAAGATAGAGGGTTATAGGTAAGCCTAGTAGGGAGGGACATGATCGGCACAAAGCTCCCTCTACATTGTCCCCATCAAACACTCCCAGGACAGGTACAACACATGGTTTGACAGAGGGAAAAGCTCCCTCTCCACTGTCCCAATCAAACACGGTAAGAAGTCTCACAACACCAGGTTAAAGTCCAACAGGTTTATTTGGTAACAAACACCATAAGCTTTCGGAGCACAGCTCCTTCGTCAGATGGTATGGAAATGTGCTCTCAAACAGTGCAAACCGACAAAATCAAGTTACAGAATACTGATTAGAATGCGAATCCTACAGCCAGCCAGGTCTTAAAGGTACAGACAATGTGGGTGGAGGGAACATTAAACACAGGTTAAAGAGATATGTATTGTCTCCAGACAGAACAGCTAGTGAGATTCTGCAAGCCCAGGAGGCAAGCTGTGGGGGTTACTGATAATCACTCTGAATATCCCTACCAATCAAACACTCCCAGGACAGGTACAGCAACGGATTAGATACAGAGTAAAGCTCCCACTACACAGTCCCCATCAAACACTCCCAGGACAGGTACAGCACGGGGTTAGATACAGAGTAAAGCTCCCTCTACACTGTCCCCCATCAAACACTTCCAGGACAGGTACAGCATGGATTTAGATACAGAGTAAAGCTCCCGCTACACTGTCCTCATCAAACACTCCCAGGACAGGTACAGCACGGGGTTAGATACAGAGTAAAGCTCCCTCTCCACAGTCCCCATCAAACACTCCCAGGACAGGTACAGCACGGGGTTAGATACAGAATAAATCTCCCTCTACACTGTTCCCATCAAACACTCCCAGGACAGGGACAGCATGGGGTTAGATACAGAGTAAAGCTCCTTCTGCATTGTACCCCATCAAACACTTCCAGGACAGGTACAGCATGGATTTAGATACAGAGTAAAGCTCCCGCTACACTGTCCTCATCAAAAACTCCCAGGACAGGTACAGCACGGGATTAGATACAGAGTAAAGCTCCCTCTACATTGTCCACATCAAACACTCCCAGGACAGGTACAGCACAGGGTTAGATCCAGAGTAAAGCTCCCTCAACACTGTCCCCAGCAAACACTCCCAGGACAGGTACAGCACAGGGTTAGATACAGAGTAAAGCTCCCTCTACACTGCACCCCATCAACCGTTCCCAGGAGAGGTACAGCACAGGGTTAGATACAGAGTAAAGTTCCATTTACACTGTCCCCATCAAACACTCTCAGTACAGACACAGCACGGGGTTAGAAACAGAGTAAAGCTCACTCTTCACTGTCCCCCATCAACCGCTCCCAGGAGAGGTACAGCACAGGGTTAGATACAGAGTAAAGTTCCCTCTACACTGTCCCCGTCAAACATTCCCAAGACAGATACAACACGGGGTTAATATACAGAGTAAAGCTCACTCTACACTGTCCCCCATCAACCGCTCCCAGGAGAGGTACAGCACAGGGTTAGATACAGAGTAAAGCTCACTCTACACTGTCCCCCATCAAACACTCCCAGGACAGGTTCAGCACGGGGTTAGATACAGAGTAAAGCTCCCTCAACACTGTCCCCATCAAACACTCCCAGGACAGGTACAGCACGGGGTGAGATACAGAGTAAAGCTCACTCTACACTGTCCCCATCAAACACTCCCAGGACAGGTACAGCACAGGGTTAGATACACAGTAAAGCTCCCTCTACACCGTCCCCATCAAACACTCCCAGGACAGGAACAGTGCGGGGTTAGATACAGAGTAAAGCTCACTCTACACTGTCCCCATCAAACACTGCCAGGACAGGTACAGCACGGGGTTAGATACAGAGTAAAGCTCACTAGACACTGTCCCCCATCAAACTCTCCCAGGACAGGGACAGCACGGGGTTAGATACAGAGTAAAGCTACCTCTACACTGTCCCCATCAAACACTCCCAGGACAGGGACAGCACGGGGTTAGATACAGAGTAAAGCTCCCTCTACACTGTCCCAAAGAACAAAGAACAGTACAGCACAGGAAACAGGCCCTTCGGCCCTCCAAGCCTGTGCCGCTCCTTGGTCCAACTAGACCAATCGTTTGTATCCCTCCATTCCCAGGCTGCTCATGTGACTATCCAGATATGTCTTAAACGATGTCAGCGTGCCTGCCTCCACCACCCTACTTGGCAGCGCATTCCAGGCCCCCACCACCCTCTGTGTAAAAAACGTCCCTCTGATGTCTGAGTTATACTTCGCCCCTCTCAGCTTGAGCCCGTGACCCCTCGTGATCGTCACCTCCGACCTGGGAAAAAGCTTCCCACTGTTCACCCTATCTATACCCTTCATAATCTTGCATACCTCTATTAGATCTCCCCTCATTCTCCGTCTTTCCAAGGAGAACAACCCCAGTCTACCCAATCTCTCCTCATAGCTAAGACCCTCCATACCAGGCAACATCCTGGTAAACCTTCTCTGCACTCTCTCCAATGCCTCCCCGTCCTTCTGGTAGTGCGGCGACCAGAACTGGACGCAGTACTCCAAATGTGGCCTAACCAGCGTTCTATACAGCTGCATCATCAGACTCCAGCTTTTATACTCTATACCCCGTCCTATAAAGGCAAGCATACCATATGCCTTCTTCACCACCTTCTCCACCTGTGTTGCCACCTTCAAGGATTTGTGGACTTGCACACCGAGGTCCCTCTGTGTTTCTATACTCCTGATGACTCTGCCATTTATTGTATAACTCCCCCCTACATTATTTCTTCCAAAATGCATCACTTCGCATTTATCCGGATTAAATTCCATCTGCCACCTCTCCGCCCAATTTTCCAGCCTATCTATATCCTGCTGTATTGCCCGACAATGCTCTTCGCTATCCGCAATTCCAGCCATCTTCGTGTCATCCGCAAACTTGCTGATTACACCAGTTACACCTTCTTCCAAATCATTTATATATATCACAAATAGCAGAGGTCCCAGTACAGAGCCCTGCGGAACACCACTGGTCACAGACCTCCAGCCGGAAAAAGACCCTTCGACCACTACCCTCTGTCTCCTATGGCCAAGCCAGTTCTCCACCCATCTAGCCACTTCTCCTTGTATCCCATGAGCCTTAACCTTCTTAACCAACCTGCCATGTGGGACCTTGTCAAATGCCTTACTGAAATCCATATAGACGACATCCACGGCCCTTCCTTCATCAACCGTTTTTGTCACTTCTTCAAAAAACTCCACCAAATTTGTAAGGCACGACCTCCCTCTTACAAAACCATGCTGTCTGTCACTAATGAGATTGTTCCGTTCTAAATGCACATACATCCTGTCTCTAAGAATTCTCTCCAACAACTTCCCTACCACGGACGTCAAACTCACCGGCCTATAATTTCCTGGGTTATCCCTGCTACCCTTCTTAAACAACGGGACCACATTCGCTATCCTCCAATCTTCAGGGACCTCACCCGTGTCCAAAGAAGCGACAAAGATTTCCGTCAGAGGCCCAGCAATTTCACCTCTCGTCTCCCTGAGCAGTCGAGGATAGATGCCATCAGGCCCTGGGGCTTTGTCAGTTTTAATGTTCCCTAAAAAACCTAACACTTCCTCTCTTGTAATGGAGATTTTCTCTAACGGGTCAACACCTCCCTCCGAGACACTCCCGGTTAACACGCCCCTCTCCTTCGTGAATACCGATGCAAAGTATTCATTTAGGATCTCCCCTATTCCCTTGGGTTCTAAGCATAATTCCCCTCCTTTGTCCCTGAGAGGTCCGATTTTCTCCCTGACAACTCTTTTGTTCCTAACGTATGAATAGAATGCCTTAGGATTCTCCTTAATCCTGCCTGCCAAGAACATCTCGTGACCTCTTTTTGCCCTTCTAACTCCCCGTTTGAGATCTTTCCTACTCTCTCTGTATTCCTCCAGAGCTCCATCTGTTTTTAGTTGCCTGGACTTAACGTACGCCTCCCGTTTCATTTTAATCAGATCCTCAATTTCCCTGGTTATCCACGGCTCTCGAATCCTACCTTTCCTATCTTTCCTTTTTACAGGCACATGCCTATCCTGCAGCCTTATCAATAGTTCCTTAAAAGACTCCCACATGCCAGACGCGGACTTACCCTCGAACATCCTCTCCCAATCAACATCCACCAATTCCTGCCTAATCCGGCTATAGTCAGCCTTCCCCCAATTTAGCACCCTGCCCGTAGGACAGCACTCATCCTTGTCCATTACTATCCTAAAGTTAACAGAGTTGTGGTCACTATTTGCTACATGTTCCCCTACCGAAACTTTGACGACCTGGCCGGGCTCATTTCCCAGAACTAGGTCCAGTATAGCCCCCTCTCTAGTCGGGCTATCTACATACTGTTCCAAAGAACCTTCCAGTACGCATTTTACAAATTCCTCCCCGTCCGGTCCCCCAGCTCTAAGCACTTTCCAGTCTGTGCCAGGGAAATTAAAGTCCCCCACTACAACAACCCTATGTTTTCTGCACCTATCCAGAATCTCCTGACATATCCTTTCCTCCACTTCCCGTGGGCTGTTGGGTGGTCTGTAGTACACCCCCAGCATAGTGACTGCACCCTTCCTGTTTCTGAGTTCCACCCACAGCGACTCAGTACATGACCCCTCTCAGTTGTCTACCCTCTGCACCGCGGTAATATGCTCCTTAACTAATATCGCTACTCCCCCACCTTTTTTAGCCCCTCCTCTGTCTCGCCTAAAACACTGATACCCCGGAATATTCAGCTGCCAGTCCTGTCCTTCTTTTAACCAAGTTTCCGTCACCGCAACCACATCCAAATTCCGCACAAGCATTAAGGCCCTAAGTTCGTCTGTTTTACCCGTTACACTCCTCGCATTGAAGCAGATGCACTCCAGACCTCCAGGCCCAGTCAGGTCCTCCTCCTCCAGAGTGCTCCTCTTCTTAGCTAGCCTTGCCCTGGCCCCCAGCTCGACCCCAGCCTCAGTATTTACTGACCTCCTGTTTTGTTCCCCACCCCCCTGCCACACTAGTTTAAATCCTGCCGAAACACTCTAGCAAAACTCCCAGCCAGGATATTTGCTCCCTTCCAGTTAAGGTGTAACCCATCCTGTCTGCACAGTTGCCATCCTGACTTGAAGATTTCCCAGTTATCTATGAATTTAAAACCCTCCCTCTTGCACCAGTCCTTTAGCCACGCGTTCAACTGTAGAATCTCCCTGTTCCGAGCCTCACTTGCAGTCGACACCGGGAGCAGTCCAGAGATTGCTACCCTGGAGGTCTTACTTTTTAGCCTCGCACCCAACTCCCTGAATTTCTCTCGTATGACCCCCCTGCTCTTCCTACCTACATCATTTCCCCCAATGTGTACAATCACATCCGTTTGACTACCTTCCTTTTTAAATATGCTTCCGACCCTCTCGGAGACATCCAGTACCCCGGCAACAGGGAGGCAGTAAGAAGTCTCACAACACCAGGTTAAAGTCCAACAGGTTTATTTGGAAGCAAATACCATAAGCTTTCGGAGCACTGCTCCTTCGTCAGATGGAGTGGAAATCTGCCCTCAAACAGTGCAAACAGACAAAATCAAGTTGCAGAATACTGATTAGAATGCGAATCCTACAGCCAGCCAGGTCTTAAAGGTACAGACAATGTGGGTGGAGGGAGCATTAAACACAGGTTAAAGAGATGTGTATTGTCTCCAGACAGAACAGCTAGTAAGATTCTGCAAGCCCAGGAGGCCAGCTGTGGGGGTTACTGATAATGTGACATAAATCCAACATCCCGGTTTAGGCCGTCCTCATGTGTGGGGAACTTGGCTATCAGTTTCTGCTCAGCGACTCTGCGCTGTCGTGTGTCGTGAAGGCCACCTTGGGGAACGCTTACCTGAAGATCCAAGGCTGAATGTCCGTGACTGCTGAAGTGCTCCCCCACAGGAAGAGAACAGTCTTGCCTGTTGATTGTCGAGCGGTGTTCATTCATCCGTTATCGTAGCGTCTGCATGGTCTCCCCAATGTACCATGCCTCGGGACATCCTTTCCTGCAGCGTATCAGGTAGACAATGTTGGCCGAGTTTCAAGAGTAGGTACCGTGTACCTGGTAGATGGTGTTCTCACGTGAGATGATGGCATCCGTGTCGATGATCCGGCACGTCTTGCAGAGGTTGCTGTGGCAGGGTTGTGTGGTGTCGTGGTCACTGTTCTCCTGAAGGCTGGGTAGTTTGCTGCGGACAATGGTCTGTTTGAGGTTGCGCGGTTGTTTGAAGGCAAGAAGTGGGGGTGTGGAGATGGCCTTGGCGAGGTGTTCGTCTTCATCAATGACATGTTGAAGGCTCCGGAGGAGATGCCGTAGCTTCTCCGCTCCGGGGAAGTACTGGACGACGAAGGGTACTCTGTCCACCGTGTCCCGTGTTTGTCTTCTGATGAGGTCGGTGCGGTTTTTCGCTGTGGCGCGTCGGAACTGTTGATCGATGAGTCGAGCGCCATATCCTGTTCTTATGAGGGCATCTTTCAGCGTCTGGAGGTGTCTGTTGCGATCCTCCTCATCCGAGCAGATCCTGTGTGTACGGAGGGCTTGTCCGTAGGGGATGGCTTCTTTAACGTGTTTAGGGTGGAAGCTGGAGAAGTGGAGCATCATGAGGTTATCCGTGGGCTTGCGGTACAGTGAGGTGCTGAGGTGACCGTCCTTAATGGAGATGCGTGTGTCCAAGAATGCAACCGATTCCGGAGAGTAGTCCATGGTGAGCCTGATGGTGGGATGGAACTTGTTGATGTCATCATAGAGTTGTTTCAGTGATTGCTCACCATGAGTCCAAAGGAAGAAAATGTCATCGATGTATCTAGTGTATAGCATCGGTTGAAGGTCCTGTGCGGTGAAGAAGTCTTGTTCGAACCTGTGCATGAAGATGTTGGCATATTGAGGTGCGAATTTGGTCCCCATGGCTGTTCCGTGTGTCTGGATGAAGAACTGGTTGTTGAAGGTGAAGGCATTGTGGTCCAGGATGAAGCGGATGAGTTGTAAAATTGCATCTGGAAACTGGCAGTTGTCGGCGTTGAGTACTGAGGCCGTTGCAGCAATGCCATCATCGTGGGGGATGCTGGTGTAGAGTGCCGAGACATCCATTGTGACGAGGAGTGCTCCTGGTTCAACTGCTCCATGTGTGCTGAGTTTCTGTAGGAAGTCTGTAGTGTCGCAACAAAAGCTGGGGGTTCTTTGTACAATGGATTTCAGGATGCCCTCGACATAGCCGGAGAGGTTCTCGCACAGGGTTCCATTGCCTGAAACGATGGGACGGCCGGGTGTGTTTGCCTTGTGTATCTTTGGGAGGCAGTAGAGATCTCCAACGCGTGGAGAACGTGGGATGAGAGCACGGAGGGTGTTTTGAAGGTCCGGATCAAAGGTTTTGATCAGAGTGTTGAGTTGACGGGTGTGTTCTTTGGTCGGATCTGTGGGTAACTGTCTGTAGTGTTCCTCGTTGTTCAGTTGTCGGTACACTTCTTTGCAGTAATCCGTTCTGTTCAGTATGACGATGGCCCCTCCTTTGTCTGCTGGTTTGATGACAATGTTGCGGTTGGTCTTGAGAGCGTGGATGGCGTTGCGTTGTGCTTGGGTGATGTTCGGGGCTGTCTTGTGAGTGCGGCTGATGAATTTGATGTTGACGCAGCTCCTGACGGCTTGGGCATACATGTCGAGTCGAGGGCAGCAGCCTTCCAGAGGAGTCCAATTCGACTCTTTCCTCTTCGGTTGCACTGCGGATCTCTCTGTCGGCTGTTCCGGTTCATTGGCTGTCTCATTTGTTCGCTGTTGGCCTCTTGGGGTTTGTGGAAGAACTCCCGCAGCCTCATTCGCCTGATGAATTCCTCTGTGTCCGCTGCGAGACTGATGGGGTCTATTTTGGTAGTGGGACAAAAGTTGAGACCTCGGCAATCGGTGAGCAATCACTGAAACAACTATATGATGACATCAACAAGTTCCATCCCACCATCAGACTCACCATAGACTACTTTCCGGAATCGGTTGCATTCTTGTACACACGCATCTCCATTCAGGACGGTCACCTCAGCACCTCACTGTACCGCAAGCCCACGGATAACCTCATGATGCTCCACTTCTCCAGCTTCCACCCTAAACACGTTAAAGAAGCCATCCCCTACGGACAAGCCCTCTGAATACACAGGATCTGCTCGGATGAGGAGGATCGCAACAGACACCTCCAGACGCTGAAAGGTGCCCTCATAAGAACAGGATATGGCGCTCGACTCATCAATCGACAGTTCCGACGCGCCACAGCGAAAAACCGCACCGACCTCCTCAGAAGACAAACACGGGACACGGTGGACAGAGTACCCTTCGTCGTCCAGTACTTCCCCGGAGCGGAGAAGCTACGGCATCTCCTCCGGAGCCTTCAACATGTCATTGATGAAGACGAACATCTCGCCAAGGCCATCCCCACACCCCCACTTCTTGCCTTCAAACAACCGCACAACCTCAAACAGACCATTGTCCGCAGCAAACTACCCAGCCTTCAGGAGAACAGTGACCATGACACCACACAACCCTGCCACAGCACCCTCTGCAAGACGTGCCGGATCATCAACACGGATGCCATCATCTCACATGAGAAACCATCCACCAGGTACACGGTACATACTCTTGCAACTCGGCCAACGTTGTCTACCTGATACGCTGCAGGAAAGGATGTCCCGAGGCATGGTACATTGGGGAAACCATGCAGACGCTACGACAATGGATGAATGAACACCGCTCGACAATCACCAGGCAAGACTGTTCTCTTCCTGTGGGGGAGCACTTCAGCAGTCACGGACATTCAGCCTTGGATCTTCAGGTAAGCGTTCTCCAAGGCGGCCTTCACGACACACGACAGCGCAGAGTCGCTGAGCAGAAACTGATAGCCAAGTTCCGCACACATGAGGACGGCCTCAACCGGGATGTTGGATTTATGTCACATTATCAGTAACCCCCACAGCTGGCCTCCCGGGCTTGCAGAATCTCACTAGCTGTTCTTTCTGGAGACAATACACATCTCTTTAACCTGTGTTTAATGTTCCCTCCACCCACATTGTCTGTCCCTTTAAGACCTGGCTGGCTGTAGGATTCGCATTCTAATCAGTATTCTGCAACTTGATTTTGTCTGTTTGCACTGTTTGAGAGCACATTTCCACTCCATCTGATGAAGGAGCAGTGCTCCGAAAGCTTATGGTATTTGCTTCCAAATGAACCTGTTGGACTTTAACCTGGTGTTGTGAGACTTCTTACTGTGTTTACCCCAGTCCAACGCCGGCATCTCCACATCATGAATCCCATCAAAGACTCCCAGGACAGGTACAGCACGGGGTTAGATACAGAGTAAAGCTCCCTTTACACTGTCCCCCATCAAACACTCCCAGGACAGGTACAGCACGGGGTTAGATACAGAGTAAAGCTCCCTCTACACTGTCCCCATAAAAGACTCGATCCAGGACAGGTAAATATGGTATTTACTACCAAATAAACCTGCTGGACTTTAACCTGGTGTTGTGAGACTTCTTACTGTGCCCATAAAACACTCCCAGGACAGGGAACAGCACAGGGTTAGCTGCAGAGAAAAGCTCCCTCTACACTGTCCCCATCAAACACTCCCAGGACAGGTACAACACGGGGTTAGATACAGAGTAAAGCTCCCTCTACACTGTCCCCATCAAACACTCCCAGGACAGGTACAGCACGGGGTTAGATACAGAGTAAAGCTCCCTCTGCACTGTCCCCCATCAAACACTCCCAGGACAGCTACAGCACGGGGTTAAATACAGAGTAAAGCTCCCTCTACACTGTCCCCATCAAACACTCCCAGGACAGGTACAGCACGGGGTTAGATACAGAGTAAAGCTCCCTCTACACTGTCCCCATCAAACACTCCCAGGACAGGTACAGCACGGGGTTAGATACAGAGTAAAGCTCCCTTTACACTGTCCCCCATCAAACACTCCCAGGACAGGGACAGCACGGGCTTAGATACAGAGTAAAGCTCCCTCTACACTGTCCCCATCAAACACTCCCAGGACAGGGACAGCACGGGGTTAGATACAGAGTAAAACTCCCTCTACACGGTCCCCCATCAAACACTCGCAGGATAGGTACAGCACGGGGTTAGACACAGAGTAAAGCTCCCTTTGCACTGTTCCCATCAAACACAACCAGGATAGGTACAGCACGGAGTTAGATACAGAGTAAAACTCCCTCTACACTGTCCCCCATCAAACACTCCCAGGATAGGTACAGCACGGGGTTAGACACAGAGTAAAGCTCCCTTTGCACTGTTCCCATCAAACACAACCAGGATAGGTATAGCACGGGGTTAGATACAGAGTAAAGCTCCCTCTACACTGTCCCCATCAAACACTCCCAGGACAGGTACAGCACGGGTTTAGATACAGAGTAAAGCACCCTTTACACTGGCCCCCATCAAACACTCCCAGGATAGGTACAGCACGGGGTTAGATACAGAGTAATGCTCCCTTTCCACTGTCCCCCATCAAACACTTCCAGGACAGGGACAGCACGGGGTTAGATACAGAGTAAAGCTCCCTCTACACTGTCCCCATCAAACACTCCCAGGACAGGGACAGCACGGGGTTCGATACAGAGTAAAGCTCCCTTTACACTGTCCCCCATCAAACACTCCCAGGATAGGTACAGCACGGGGTTAGATACAGAGTAAAGCTCCCTCTACACTGTCCCCATCAAACACTCCCAGGACAGGTACAGCATGGGGTTAGAAACAGAGTAAAGCACCCTTTACACTGTCCCCCATCAAACACTCCCAGGATAGGAACAGCACGGGGTTAGATACAGAGTAAAGCTCCCTTTACACTGTCCCCCATCAAACACTCCCAGGACAGGGACAGCACGGGGTTAGATACAGAGTAAAGCTCCCTCTACACTGTCCCCATCAAACACTCCCAGGACAGGTACAGCACGGGGTTAGATACAGAGTAAAGCTCCCTCGACACTGTCCCCCATCAAACACTCCCAGAACAGGTACAGCACAGGGTTCGATACAGAGTAAAGCTCCCTCTTCCTGTCCCCATCAAACACTCCCAGGACAGATACAGCACGGGGTTAGATACAGAGTAAAGCTCCCTCTACACTGTCCCCCATTAAACACTCCCAGGACAGATACAGCACGGGGTTAGATACAGAGTAAAGCTCCCTTTACACTGTCCCCCATCAAACACTCCCAGGACAGGTACAGCACAGGGTTAGATACAGAGTAAAGCTCCCTCTACACTGTCCCCACCAAACACTCCCAGGACAGGTACAGCACGGGGTTAGATACAGAGTAAAGCTCCCTCTCCACTGTCCCCATCAAACACTCCCAGGACAGGTACAGCACAGGGTTAGATACAGGGTAAAGCTCCCTTTACACTGTCCCCCATCAAACACTCCCAGGACAGGTACAGCACGGGGTTAGATACAGAGTAAAGCTCCCTCTACACTGTCCCCATCAAACACTCCCAGGACAGGTACAGCACAGGGTTAGATACAGAGTAAAGCTCCCTCTACACTGTCCCCATCAAACAATCCCAGGATAGGTACAGCACGGGGATAGACACAGAGTAAAGCTCCCTTTGCACTGTTCCCATCAAACACAACCAGGATAGGTACAGCACGGGGTTAGATACAGAGTAAAACTCCCTTTACACTGTCCCCCATCAAACACTCCCAGGATAGGTACAGCACGGGGTGAGACACAGAGTAAAGCTCCCTTTGCACTGTTCCCATCAAACACAACCAGGATAGGTATAGCACGGGGTTAGATACAGAGTAAAGCTCCCTCTACACTGTCCCCCATCAAACACTCCCAGGACAGATACAGCACGGGGTTAGATACAGAGTAAAGCTCCCTCTACACTGTCCCCCATCAAACACTCCCAGGACAGGTACAGCACGGGGTTAGATACAGAGTAAAACTCCCTCTACACTGTCCCCCATCAAACACTCGCAGGATAGGTACAGCACGGGGTTAGACACAGAGTAAAGCTCCCTTTGCACTGTTCCCATCAAACACAACCAGGATAGGTACAGCACGGGGTTAGATACAGAGTAAAACTCCCTCTACACTGTCCCCCATCAAACACTCCCAGGATAGGTACAGCACGGGGTTAGACACAGAGTAAAGCACCCTTTACACTGTCCCCCATCAAACACTCCCAGGATAGGTACAGCACGGGGTTAGATACAGAGTAAAGCTCCCTTTACACTGTTCCCATCAAACACTCCCAGGACAGGTACAGCACGGTTTGTTCACTACATTTATTTATTTATTTTAGGTTAAATTTGTGTAAAAAATCGGAGGTTTTTTTTAAAACAGGAAGTGGGCCCAGCAGGAGTCTGGGAAGGTTTTTGGAGGGTTTAAAAGTAGGCCGCACTTTTGAGCGGGCAGCGTCGTTAGCGGGCAGCAGAGTGAGCAGGAGGCAGAGTGAAAGCTGTAGGGCTTTGGCTCACAGGGCTTGGGTGAGTTAATTCATTTTTTGCTGTTTCTACCTGGTACTGGCAAGGTATCTCGAGGGGATGGGTGTGAAGGCAGTGCTATGTTCCTCTTGCACTATGTTCGAGGTGAGGGACGACGTCAGTGTCCCTGCTGATTATAACTGTGAGAAGTGCATCCATCTGCAGCTCCTCCAAAACCGTGTAAGGGAACTGGAGCTGGAGTTGGAGGAACTTAGGATCATTAGGGATGCAGAGATGGCCATAGACAGAAGCTTCAGGGATACAGTTACTCCGCGGAATGAAAATAGATGGGTGACGGTGAGAGGGGCTGGGAGGAAGCAGTCGGTGCAGGGATCCCCTGTGGTCGTTCCCCTTAGCAATAAGTATTCCGCTTTGGATACGGTTGAGGGGGACGACATACCAGTGGTGAGCCGCAGTGAGAGGATCTCCGGCACTGAGTCCGTCCCTGTGGCTCAGGAGGGTAAGGAGGAGAGCGGGAGGGCAATAGTTATTGGGGACTCGTTAGTTAGAGGGATAGATAGGAGGTTCTGTGGCAGCAAAAGAGACTCGAGGATGGTTTGTTGCCTACCGGATGTCAGGGTCCGTGACGTCTCGGACCGTGTTTTCCGGATTCTTAAGGGGGAGGGGAAACAGTCACAAGTCGTGGTACACATTGGTACCAACGACATAGGTAAGAGAAGGGACGGGGATTTAAAACAGGAATTTCGGGAGCTCGGCTGGAAGCTGAGAGCAAAGACGAAACATGTGGTCATCTCTGGTACGTTGCCGGTGCCACGTGATAGCGAGTTGAGGAACAGGGAGAGAGTGCACTTAAACATGTGGTTGCAGGCATGGTGCAGGAGGGAGGGTTTCAGATACGTGGATAATTGGAACACGTTCTGGGGAAGGTGGGACCTCTACAAACAGGACGGGGTGCACCTGAACCAGAGGGGCACCAATATCCTGGGAGGGAAATTTGCTACGGCTCTTCAGGGGGATTTAAACTAATTTGTCAGGGGAGTGGGAAAAGGAGTTGTAGTCCAGAAGTCAGTGTTGAGGGTGGTGAGGTATTGGGGAAGGTATCAAGGTCAAGGGTGGGTACCGGTAGACAGGAAGATGGGTTGAAGTGTGTCTACTTCAATGCAAGGAGCATCCAGAACAAGGTGGATGAACTTGGGGCGTGGATTGCTACTTGGGACTACGATGTTGTGGCCATTACGGAGACGTGGGTAGAACAAGGACAGGAATGGTTGTTGGACGTTCCGGGATATAGATGTTTCAGTAAGTGTAGGGAAGCTGGTAAAAGAGGTGGAGGAGTAGCATTGTTAATCAAGGATAGTTTAACGGCTGCGGAAAAGCACTTTGAGGGGGATCTGCACACTGAGGTAATATGGGCTGAGGTTAGAAACAGGAAAGGAGCGGTCACGTTGCTAGGAGTTTACTATAGGCCCACAAATAGTAATAGAGATGTGGAGGAAGAAATTGCTAAGCAGATTATGGATACGTGTGGGGGTCACAGGGGAGTTGTCATGGGGGACTTTAACTTTCCAAATATTGATTGGAACCTTTGTAGGTCAAATAGTTTGGATGGGGCACTTTTTGTGCAGTGTGTGCAGGAGGGTTTCCTGACACAATATGTGGATAGGCCGACAAGGGGTGAGGCCACATTGGATTTGGTACTGGGAAATGAACCGGGCCAAGTGTTAGATTTGGTTGTGGGAGAGAACTTTGGAGATAGTGACCACAATTCGGTGTCTTTTGTTATTGCAATGGAGAGGGATAGGGCCGGACGGCAGGGCAAGGCTTACAATTGGGGGAGAGGTAATTATGATGCGATTAGGCAAGAATTAGGGGGCATAAGATGGGAACAGAAACTGTCAGGGAAAGGCACTGATGAAAAGTGGAACTTTTTCAAGGAACAAATACTGGGTGTCCATGATAGGTATGTCCCTGTCAGGCAGGGAGGAAATGGCCGAGTGAGGGAACCGTGGTTCACAAAAGAGGTGGAATGTCTTGTGAAAAGGAAGAGGGAAGCTTATGTAGGGATGAGGAAGCAAGGTTCAGATGGCTCGACTGAGGGTTACAAGTTAGCAAGGAATGAGCTGAAAAAGGGGCTGAGGAGAGCTAGGAGGGGACATGAGAAGTCCTTGGTGGGTCGGATCAAGGAAAACCCCAAGGCTTTTTACTCTTATGTGAGGAATAAAAGAATGACCAGGGTGAGGTTAGGGCCGGTCAAGGACAGTGGTGGGAACTTGTGTATGGAATCAGTAGAGATAGGCGAGGTGATGAATGAATACTTTTCTTCAGTGTTCACCAAGGAGAGGGGCCATGTTTTTCAGGAAGAGAAGGTGTTACAGGCTAATGGGCTGGAGGAAATAGATGTTCGGAGGGAGGATGTCCTGGCAGTTTTGAATAAACTGAAGGTCGATAAGTCCCCTGGGCCTGATGAAATGTATCCTAGGATTCTTTGGGAGGCGAGGGATGAGATTGCAGAGCCTTTGCCTTTGATCTTTGGGTCCTCGCTGTCCACGGGGATGGTGCCACAGGACTGGAGAGTGGCAAATGTTGTTCCTCTGTTTAAGAAAGGGAATAGAAATGACCCTGGTAATTATAGACCGGTTAGTCTTACTTCGGTGGTTGGTAAATTGATGGAAAAGGTCCTTAGGGATGGGATTTACGACCATTTAGAAAGATGCGGATTAATCCGGGATAGTCAGCACGGATTTGTGAAGGGCAAATCGTGCCTCACAAATTTGATAGAATTTTTTGAGGAGGTAACTAGGTGTGTTGATGAAGGTAGGGCGGTTGATGTCATATACATGGATTTTAGTAAGGCGTTTGATAAGGTCCCCCATGGTCAGCTTATGATGAAAGTAAGGAGGTGTGGGATAGAGGGAAAGTTGGCCGATTGGATAGGTAACTGGCTGTCTGATCGAAGACAGAGGGTGGTGGTGGATGGAAAATTTTCGGACTGGAGGCAGGTTGCTAGCGGAGTGCCGCAGGGATCAGTGCTTGGTCCTCTGCTCTTTGTGATTTTTATTAATGACTTAGAGGAGGGGGCTGAAGGGTGGATCAGTAAATTTGCTGATGACACCAAGATTGGTGGAGTAGTGGATGAGGTGGAGGGGTGTTGTAGGCTGCAAAGAGACATAGATAGGATGCAAAGCTGGGCTGAAAAATGGCAAATGGAGTTTAACCCTGATAAATGTGAGGTGATTCATTTTGGTAGGACTAATTTAAATGTGGATTACAGGGTCAAAGGTAGGGTTCTGAAGACTGTGGAGGAACAGAGAGATCTTGGGGTCCATATCCACAGATCTCTAAAGGTTGCCACTCAAGTGGATAGAGCTGTGAAGAAGGCATATAGTGTGTTAGCTTTTATTAACAGGGGGTTGGAGTTTAAGAGCCGTGGGGTTATGCTGCAACTGTACAGGACCTTGGTGAGACCGCATTTGGAATATTGCGTGCAGTTCTGGTCACCTCACTATAATAAGGATGTGGAAGCGCTGGAAAGAGTGCAGAGGAGATTTACCAGGATGCTGCCTGGTTTGGAGGGTAGGTCTTATGAGGAAAGGTTGAGGGAGCTGGGGCTGTTCTCTCTGGAGCGGAGGAGATTGAGGGGAGACTTAATAGAGGTTTATAAAATGATGAAGGGGATAGATCGAGTGAACGTTCAAAGACTATTTCCTCGGGTGGATGGAGCTATTACGAGGGGGCATAACTATAGGGTTCATGGTGGGAGATATAGGAAGGATATCAGAGGTAGGTTCTTCACGCAGAGAGTGGTTGGGGTGTGGAATGGACTGCCTGCAGTGATAGTGGAGTCAGACACTTTAGGAACATTTAAGCGGTTATTGGATATGCACATGGAGCACACCAGGATGATAGGGAGTGGGATAGCTTGATCTTGGTTTCAGATGAAGGTCGGCACAACATCGAGGGCCGAAGGGCCTGTTCTGTGCTGTACTGTTCTATGTTCTATGTAGCACGGGGTTAGATACAGAGTAAAGCTCCCTCTACACTGTCCCCATCAAACACTCCCAGGACAGGTACAGCATGGGGTTAGATGCAGAGTAAAGCACCCTTTACACTGTCCCCCATCAAACACTCCCAGGATAGGTACAGCACGGGGTTAGATACACAGTAAAGCTCCCTTTACACTGTCCCCATCAAACACTCCCAGGACAGTTACAGCACAGGGTTAGATACAGAGTAAAGCTCCCTCTACACTGTCCCCATCAAACACTCCCAGGACAGGTACAGCACGGGGTTAGATACAGAGTAAAGCTCCCTTTACACTGTTCCCATCAAACACAACCAGGAGAGGGACAGCACGGGGTTAGATACAGAGTAAAACTCCCTCTACACTGTCCCCATCAAACAGTCCCAGGACAGGTACAGCACGGGGTTAGATACAGAGTAAAGCTCCCTTTACACCGTTCCCATCAAACACAACCAGGAGAGGTACAGCACGGGGTTAGATACAGAGTAAAACTTCCTCTACACTGTCCCCATCAAACAGTCCCAGGATAGGTACAGCACGGGGTTAGACACAGAGTAAAGCTCCCTTTGCACTGTTCCCATCAAACACAACCAGGATAGGTATAGCACGGGGTTAGATGCAGAGTAAAGCTCCCTCTACACTGTCCCCATCAAACACTCCCAGGACAGGTACAGCATGGGGTTAGATACAGAGTAAAGCACCCTTTACACTGTCCCCCATCAAACACTCCCAGGATAGGTACAGCACGGGGTTAGATACAGAGTAAAGCTCCCTTTACACTGTCCCCCATCAAACACTCCCAGGACAGGGACAGCACGGGGTTAGATACAGAGTAAAGCTCCCTCTACACTGTCCCCCATCAAACACTCCCAGGACAGGGACAGCACGGGGTTAGATACAGAGTAAAGCTCCCTTTACACTGTCCCCCATCAAACAGTCCCAGGACAGGTACAGCACGGGGTTAGATACAGAGTAAAGCTCCCATTACACTGTCCCCCATCAAACACTCCCAGGACAGGTACAGCACAGGGTTCGATACAGAGTAAAGCTCCCTCTATACTGTCCCCATCAAACACTCCCAGGACAGATACAGCACGGGGTTAGATACAGAGTAAAGCTCCCTCTACACTGTCCCCCATCAAACACTCCCAGGACAGGTACAGCACGGGGTTAGATACAGAGTAAAGCTCCCTCTACACTGTCCACATCAAACACTCCCAGGACAGGTACAGCATGGGGTTAGATACAGAGTAAAGCACCCTTTACACTGTCCCCCATCAAACACTCCCAGGATAGGTACAGCACGGGGTTAGATACAGAGTAAAGCTCCCTTTACACTGTCCCCCATCAAACACTCCCAGGACAGGGACAGCACGGGGTTAGATACAGAGTAAAGCTCCCTCTACACTGTCCCCCATCAAACACTCCCAGGACAGGGACAGCACGGGGTTAGATACAGAGTAAAGCTCCCTTTACACTGTCCCCCATCAAACACTCCCAGGACAGGTACAGCACGGGGTTAGATACAGAGTAAAGCTCCCATTACACTGTCCCCCATCAAACACTCCCAGGACAGGTACAGCACGGGGTTAGATACAGAGTAAAGCTCCCATTACACTGTCCCCCATCAAACACTCCCAGGACAGGTAGAGCACGGGGTTAGATACAGAGTAAAGCTCCCTCTACACTGTCCCCCATCAAACACTCCCAGGACAGATACAGCACGGGGTTAGATACAGAGTAAAGCTCCCTCTACACTGTCCCCCATCAAACACTCCCAGGACAGGTACAGCACGGGGTTAGATACAGAGTAAAGCTCCCTCTCCACTGTCCCCATCAAACACTCCCAGGACAGGTACAGCACAGGGTTAGATACAGGGTAAAGCTCCCTTTACACTGTCCCCATCACACACTCCCAGGACAGGTAGAGCACGGGGTTAGATACAGAGTAAAGCTCCCTCTACACTGTCCCCATCAAACACTCCCAGGACAGGTACAGCACAGGGTTAGATACAGAGTAAAGCTCCATCTACACTGTCCCCATCAAACACTCCCAGGACAGGTACAGCACGGGGTTAGACACAGAGTAAAGCTCCCTCTACACTGTCCCCCATCAAACACTCCCAGGACAGATACAGCACGGGGTTAGATACAGAGTAAAGCTCCCTCTACACTGTCCCCCATCAAACACTCCCAGGACAGGTACAGCACGGGGTTAGATACAGAGTAAAACTCCCTCTACACTGTCCCCCATCAAACACTCCCAGGATAGGTACAGCACGGGGTTAGACACAGAGTAAAGCTCCCTTTGCACTGTTCCCATCAAACACAACCAGGATAGGTACAGCACGGGGTTAGATACAGAGTAAAACTCCCTCTACACTGTCCCCCATCAAACACTCCCAGGATATCTCATCCCTCGCCTCCCAAAGAATCCTAGGATTCTTTGGGAGACGAGGGATGAGATTGCAGAGCCTTTGGCTTTGATCTTTGGGTCCTCGCTGTCCACGGGGATGGTGCCAGAGGACTGGAGAGTGGCAAATGTTGTTCCTCTGTTTAAGAAAGGGATTAGAAATGACCCTGGTAATTATAGACCGGTTAGTCTGACTTCGGTGGTTGGTAAATTGATGGAAAAGGTCCTTAGGGATGGGATTTACGACCATTTAGAAAGATGCGGATTAATCCGGGATAGTCAGCACGGATTCGTGAAGGGCAAATCGTGCCTCACAAATTTGATAGAATTTTTTGAGGAGGTAACTAGGTGTGTTGATGAAGGTAGGGCGGTTGATGTCATATACATGGATTTTAGTAAGGCGTTTGATAAGGTCCCCCATGGTCAGCTTATGATGAAAGTAAGGAGGTGTGGGATAGAGGGAAAGTTGGCCGATTGGATAGGTAACTGGCTATCTGATCGAAGACAGAGGGTGGTGGTGGATGGAAAATTTTCGGGCTGGAGGCAGGTTGCTAGCGGAGTGCCACAGGGATCGGTGCTTGGTCCTCTGCTCTTTGTGATTTTTATTAATGACTTAGAGGAGGGGGCTAAAGGGTGGATCAGTAAATTTGCTGATGACACCAAGATTGGCGGAGTAGTGGATGAGGTGGAGGGCTGTTGTAGGCTGCAAAGAGACATAGATAGGATGCAAAGCTGGGCTGAAAAATGGCAAATGGAGTTTAACCCTTGGGGGCGTTTAAGAGATCCGTAGATAGGTTCATGGACGAAAAGAAATTGGTTTAGGTTGGAGGGTCACAGTTTTTTTTTTAACTGGTCGGTGCAACATCGTGGGCCGAAGGGCCTGGTCTGCGCTGTAATGTTCTATGTTCTATGTTCTAAATGTGAGGTGATTCATTTTGGTCGGACAAATTTAAATGTGGATTACAGGGTCAAAGGTAGGGTTCTGAAGACTGTGGAGGAACAGAGAGATCTTGGGGTCCATATCCACAGATCTCTAAAGGTTGCCAGTCAAGTGGATAGAGCTGTGAAGAAGGCCTATAGTGTGTTAGCTTTTATTAACAGGGGGTTGGAGTTTAAGAGCCGTGGGGTTATGCTGCAACTGTACAGGACCTTGGTGAGACCGCATTTGGAATATTGCGTGCAGTTCTGGTCACCTCACTATAAGAAGGATGTGGAAGCGCTGGAAAGAGTGCAGAGGAGATTTACCAGGATGCTGCCTGGTTTGGAGTGTCGGTCTTATGAGGAAAGGTTGAGGGAGCTGGGGCTGTTCTCTCTGGAGCGGAGGAGATTGAGGGGAGACTTAATAGAGGTTTATAAAATGATGAAGGGTATAGATCGAGTGAACGTTCAAAGACTATTTCCTCGGGTGGATGGAGCTATTACGAGGGGGCATAACTATAGGGTTCATGGTGGGAGATATAGGAAGGATATCAGAGGTAGGTTCTTCACGCAGAGAGTGGTTGGGGTGTGGAATGGACTGCCTGCAGTGATAGTGGAGTCAGACACTTTAGGAACATTTAAGCGGTTATTGGATATGCACATGGAGCACACCAGGATGGTAGGGAGTGGGATAGCTTGATCTTGGTTTCAGATGAAGGTCGGCACAACATCGTGGGCCGAAGGGCCTGTTCTGTGCTGTAATGTTCTATGTTCTATGTTCTATGATAGGTACAGCACGGGGTTAGACACAGAGTAAAGCTCCCTTTGCACTGTTCCCATCAAACACAACCAGGATACTTATAGCACGGGGTTAGATACAGAGTAATGCTCCCTCTGCACTGTCCCCATCAAACACTCCCAGGACAGGGACAGCACGGGGTTAGATACAGAGTAAAGCACTCTTTACACTGTCCCCCATCAAACACTCCCAGGATAGGTACAGCACGGAGTTAGATACAGAGTAATGCTCCCTTTACACTGTCCCCCATCAAACACTCCCAGGACAGGGACAGCACGGGGTTAGATACAGAGTAAAGCTCCCTCTACACTGTCCCCATCAAACACTCCCAGGACAGGGACAGCACGGGGTTCGATACAGAGTAAAGCTCCCTCTACACTGTCCCCATCAAACACTCCCAGGACAGGTACAGCATGGGGTTAGATACAGAGTAAAGCTCCCTCTACACTGTCCCCATCAAACACTCCCAGGACAGGTACAGCACGGGTTTAGATACAGAGTAAAGCACCCTTTACACTGTCCCCCATCAAACACTCCCAGGATAGGTACAGCACGGGGTTAGATACAGAGTAAAGCTCCCTCTACACTGTCCCCATCAAACACTCCCAGGACAGGGACAGCACGGGGTTAGATACAGAGTAATGCTCCCTTTACACTGTCCCCCATCAAACACTCCCAGGACAGGGACAGCACGGGGTTAGATACAGAGTAAAGCTCCCTCTACACTGTCCCCATCAAACACTCCCAGGACAGGGACAGCACGGGGTTCGATACAGAGTAAAGCTCCCTTTACACTGTCCCCCATCAAACACTCCCAGGATAGGTACAGCACGGGGTTAGATACAGAGTAAAGCTCCCTTTACACTGTTCCCATCAAACACTCCCAGGATAGGTACAGCACGGGGTTAGATACAGAGTAAAGCTCCCTCTACACTGTCCCCATCAAACACTCCCAGGACAGGTACAGCATGGGGTTAGATACAGTGTAAAGCACCCTTTACACTGTCCCCCATCAAACACTCCCAGGATAGGTACAGCACGGGGTTAGATACAGAGTAAAGCTCCCTTTACACTGTCCCCCATCAAACACAACCAGGATAGGTACAGCACGGGGTTAGATACAGAGTAAAACTCCCTCTACACTGTCCCCCATCAAACACTCCCAGGATATCTCATCCCTCGCCTCCCAAAGAATCCTAGGATTCTTTGAGAGGCGAGGGATGAGATTGCAGAGCCTTTGGCTTTGATCTTTGGGTCCTCGCTGTCCACGGGGATGGTGCCACAGGACTGGAGAGTGGCAAATGTTGTTCCTCTGTTTAAGAAAGGGAATAGAAATGAACCTGGTAATTATAGACCGGTTAGTCTGACTTCGGTGGTTGGTAAATTGATGGAAAAGGTCCTTCGGGATGGGATTTACGACCATTTAGAAAGATGCGGATTAATCCGGGATAGTCAGCACGGATTCGTGAAGGGCAAATCGTGCCTCACAAATTTGATAGAATTTTTTGAGGAGGTAACTAGGTGTGTTGATGAAGGTAGGGCGGTTGATGTCATATACATGGATTTTAGTAAGGCGTTTGATAAAGTCCCCCATGGTCGGCTTATGATGAAAGTAAGGAGGTGTGGGATAGAGGGAAAGTTGGCCGATTGGATAGGTAACTGGCTATCTGATCGAAGACAGAGGGTGGTGGTGGATGGAAAATTTTCGGGCTGGAGGCAGGTTGCTAGCGGAGTGCCACAGGGATCGGTGCTTGGTCCTCTGCTCTTTGTGATTTTTATTAATGACTTAGAGGAGGGGGCTGAAGGGTGGATCAGTAAATTTGCTGATGACACCAAGATTGGCGGAGTAGTGGATGAGGTGGAGGGCTGTTGTAGGCTGCAAAGAGACATAGATAGGATGCAAAGCTGGGCTGAAAAATGGCAAATGGAGTTTAACCCTGATAAATGTGAGGCGATTCATTTTGGTAGGACTAATTTAAATGTGGATTACAGGGTCAAAGGTAGGGTTCTGAAGACTGTGGAGGAACAGAGAGATCTTGGGGTCCATATCCACAGATCTCTAAAGGTTGCCACTCAAGTGGATAGAGCTGTGAAGAAGGCATATAGTGTGTTAGCTTTTATTAACAGGGGGTTGGGGTTTAAGAGCCGTGGGGTTATGCTGCAACTGTACAGGACCTTGGTGAGACCGCATTTGGAATATTGCGTGCAGTTCTGGTCACCTCACTATAAGAAGGATGTGGAAGCGCTGGAGAGAGTGCAGAGGAGATTTACCAGGATGCTGCCTGGTTTGGAGTGTCGGTCTTATGAGGAAAGGTTGAGGGAGCTGGGGCTGTTCTCTCTGGAGCGGAGGAGATTGAGGGGAGACTTAATAGAGGTTTATAAAATGATGAAGGGGATAGATCGAGTGAACGTTCAAAGACTATTTCCTTGGGTGGATGGAGCTATTACGAGGGGGCATAACTATAGGGTTCATGGTGGGAGATATAGGAAGGATATCAGAGGTAGGTTCTTCACGCAGAGAGTGGTTGGGGTGTGGAATGGACTGCCTGCAGTGATAGTGGAGTCAGACACTTTAGGAACATTTAAGCGGTTATTGGATATGCACATGGAGCACACCAGGATGGTAGGGAGTGGGATAGCTTGATCTTGGTTTCAGATGAACGTCGGCACAACATCGTGGGCCGAAGGGCCTGTTCTGTGCTGTACTGTTCTATGTTCTATGTTCTATGATAGGTACAGCACGGGGTTAGACACAGAGTAAAGCTCCCTTTGCACTGTTCCCATCAAACACAACCAGGATACGTATAGCACGGGGTTAGATACAGAGTAAAGCTCCCTCTACACTGTCCCCATCAAACACTCCCAGGACAGGTACAGCACGGGTTTAGATACAGAGTAAAGCACCCTTTACACTGTCCCCCATCAAACACTCCCAGGATAGGTACAGCACGGGGTTAGATACAGAGTAATGCTCCCTTTACACTGTCCCCCATCAAACACTCCCAGGACAGGGACAGCACGGGGTTAGATACAGAGTAAAGCTCCCTCTACACTGTCCCCATCAAACACTCCCAGGACAGGGACAGCACGGGGTTCGATACAGAGTAAAGCTCCCTTTACACTGTCCCCCATCAAACACTCCCAGGATAGGTACAGCACGGGGTTAGATACAGAGTAAAGCTCCCTTTACACTGTTCCCAACAAACACTCCCAGGATAGGTACAGCACGGGGTTAGATACAGAGTAAAGCTCCCTCTACACTGTCCCCATCAAACACTCCCAGGACAGGTACAGCATGGGGTTAGATACAGAGTAAAGCTCCCTCTACACTGTCCCCATCAAACACTCCCAGGACAGGTACAGCACGGGTTTAGATACAGAGTAAAGCACCCTTTACACTGTCCCCCATCAAACACTCCCAGGATAGGTACAGCACGGGGTTAGATACAGAGTAATGCTCCCTTTACACTGTCCCCCATCAAACACTCCCAGGACAGGGACAGCACGGGGTTAGATACAGAGTAAAGCTCCCTCTACACTGTCCCCATCAAACACTCCCAGGACAGGGACAGCACGGGGTTCGATACAGAGTAAAGCTCCCTTTACACTGGCCCCCATCAAACACTCCCAGGATAGGTACAGCACGGGGTTAGATACAGAGTAAAGCTCCCTTTACACTGTTCCCATCAAACACTCCCAGGACAGGTACAGCACGGGGTTAGATACAGAGTAAAGCTCCCTCTACACTGTCCCCATCAAACACTCCCAGGACAGGTACAGCATGGGGTTAGATACAGAGTAAAGCACCCTTTACACTGTCCCCCATCAAACACTCCCAGGATAGGTACAGCACGGGGTTAGATACAGAGTAAAGCTCCCTTTACACTGTCCCCCATCAAACACTCCCAGGACAGGGACAGCACGGGGTTAGATACAGAGTAAAGCTCCCTCTACACTGTCCCCATCAAACACTCCCAGGACAGGGACAGCACGGGGTTCGATACAGAGTAAAGCTCCCTTTACACTGTCCCCCATCAAACACTCCCAGGATAGGTACAGCACGGGGTTAGATACAGCGTAAAGCTCCCTTTACACTGTTCCCATCAAACACTCCCAGGATAGGTACAGCACGGGGTTAGATACAGAGTAAAGCTCCCTCTACACTGTCCCCATCAAACACTCCCAGGACAGGTACAGCATGGGGTTAGATACAGAGTAAAGCTCCCTCTACACTGTCCCCATCAAACACTCCCAGGACAGGTACAGCACGGGTTTAGATACAGAGTAAAGCACCCTTTACACTGTCCCCCATCAAACACTCCCAGGATAGGTACAGCACGGGGTTAGATACAGAGTAATGCTCCCTTTACACTGTCCCCCATCAAACACTCCCAGGACAGGGACAGCACGGGGTTAGATACAGAGTAAAGCTCCCTCTACACTGTCCCCATCAAACACTCCCAAGACAGGGACAGCACGGGGTTCGATACAGAGTAAAGCTCCCTTTACACTGGCCCCCATCAAACACTCCCAGGATAGGTACAGCACGGGGTTAGATACAGAGTAAAGCTCCCTCTACACTGTTCCCATCAAACACTCCCAGGACAGGTACAGCACGGGGTTAGATACAGAGTAAAGCTCCCTCTACACTGTCCCCATCAAACACTCCCAGGACAGGTACAGCATGGGGTTAGATACAGAGTAAAGCACCCTTTACACTGTCCCCCATCAAACACTCCCAGGATAGGTACAGCACGGGGTTAGATACAGAGTAAAGCTCCCTTTACACTGTCCCCCATCAAACACTCCCAGGACAGGGACAGCACGGGGTTAGATACAGAGTAAAGCTCCCTCTACACCGTCCCCATCAAACACTCCCAGGACAGGGACAGCACGGGGTTAGATACAGAGTAACGCTCCCTTTACACTGTCCCCCATCAAACACTCCCAGGACAGGTACAGCACGGGGTTAGATACAGAGTAAAGCTCCCTCTACACTGTCCCCCATCAAACACTCCCAGGACAGGTACAGCACAGGGTTCGATACAGAGTAAAGCTCCCTCTACACTGTCCCCATCACACACTCCCAGGACAGGTAGAGCACGGGGTTAGATACAGAGTAAAGCTCCCTCTACACTGTCCCCATCAAACACTCCCAGGACAGGTACAGCACAGGGTTAGATACAGAGTAAAGCTCCCTCTCCACTGTCCCCATCAAACACTCCCAGGACAGGCACAGCACGGGGTTAGATACAGAGTAAAGCTCCCTCTACACTGTCCCCATCAAACACTCCCAGGACAGGTACAGCACGGCGTTAGATACAGAGTAAAGCTCCCTCTGCACTGTCCCCATCAAACACTCCCAGGACAGGTACAGCACGGGTTTAGATACAGAGTAAAGCACCCTTTACACTGTCCCCCATCAAACACTCCCAGGATAGGTACAGCACGGGGTTAGATACAGAGTAATGCTCCCTTTACACTGTCCCCCATCAAACACTCCCAGGACAGGGACAGCACGGGGTTAGATACAGAGTAAAACTCCCTCTACACTGTCCCCATCAAACACTCCCAGGACAGGGACAGCACGGGGTTCGATACAGAGTAAAGCTCCCTTTACATTGTCCCCCATCAAACACTCCCAGGATAGGTACAGCACGGGGTTAGATACAGAGTAAAGCTCCCTTTGCACTGTTCCCATCAAACACAACCAGGATACGTATAGCACGGGGTTAGATACAGAGTAAAGCTCCCTCTACACTGTCCCCATCAAACACTCCCAGGACAGGTACAGCACGGGTTTAGATACAGAGTAAAGCACCCTTTACACTGTCCCCCATCAAACACTCCCAGGATAGGTACAGCACGGGGTTAGATACAGAGTAATGCTCCCTTTACACTGTCCCCCATCAAACACTCCCAGGACAGGGACAGCACGGGGTTAGATACAGAGTAAAGCTCCCTCTACACTGTCCCCATCAAACACTCCCAGGACAGGGACAGCACGGGGTTCGATACAGAGTAAAGCTCCCTTTACACTGTCCCCCATCAAACACTCCCAGGATAGGTACAGCACGGGGTTAGATACAGAGTAAAGCTCCCTTTACACTGTTCCCATCAAACACTCCCAGAATAGGTACAGCACGGGGTTAGATACAGAGTAAAGCTCCCTCTACACTGTCCCCATCAAACACTCCCAGGACAGGTACAGCATGGGGTTAGATACAGAGTAAAGCTCCCTCTACACTGTCCCCATCAAACACTCCCAGGACAGGTACAGCACGGGTTTAGATACAGAGTAAAGCACCCTTTACACTGTCCCCCATCAAACACTCCCAGGATAGGTACAGCACGGGGTTAGATACAGAGTAATGCTCCCTTTACACTGTTCCCATCAAACACTCCCAGGACAGGTACAGCACGGGGTTAGATACAGAGTAAAGCTCCCTCTACACTGTCCCCATCAAACACTACCAGGACAGGTACAGCATGGGGTTAGATACAGAGTAAAGCACCCTTTACACTCTCCCCCATCAAACACTCCCAGGATAGGTACAGCACGGGGTTAGATACAGAGTAAAGCTCCCTTTACACTGTCCCCCATCAAACACTCCCAGGACAGGGACAGCACGGGGTTAGATACAGAGTAAAGCTCCCTCTACACCGTCCCCATCAAACACTCCCAGGACAGGGACAGCACGGGGTTAGATACAGAGTAAAGCTCCCTTTACACTGTCCCCCATCAAACACTCCCAGGACAGGTACAGCACGGGGTTAGATACAGAGTAAAGCTCCCTCTACACTGTCCCCCATCAAACACTCCCAGGACAGGTACAGCACAGGGTTCGATACAGAGTAAAGCTCCCTCTATACTGTCCCCATCAAACACTCCCAGGACAGATACAGCACAGGGTTAGATACAGAGTAAAGCTCCCTCTACACTGTCCCCACCAAACACTCCCAGGACAGATACAGCACGGGGTAAGATACAGAGTAAAGCTCCCTCTCCACTGTCCCCATCAAACACTCCCAGGACAGGCACAGCACGGGGTTAGATACAGAGTAAAGCTCCCTCTACACTGTCCCCATCAAACACTCCCAGGACAGGTACAGCACGGCGTTAGATACAGAGTAAAGCTCCCTCTACACTGTCCCCATCAAACACTCCCAGGACAGGTACAGCACGGGTTTAGATACAGAGTAAAGCACCCTTTACACTGTCCCCCATCAAACACTCCCAGGATAGGTACAGCACGGGGTTAGATACAGAGTAATGCTCCCTTTACACTGTCCCCCATCAAACACTCCCAGGACAGGGACAGCACGGGGTTAGATACAGAGTAAAGCTCCCTCTACACTGTCCCCATCAAACACTCCCAGGACAGGGACAGCACGGGGTTCGATACAGAGTAAAGCTCCCTTTACACTGTCCCCCATCAAACACTCCCAGGATAGGTACAGCACGGGGTTAGATACAGAGTAAAGCTCCCTTTGCACTGTTCCCATCAAACACAACCAGGATACGTATAGCACGGGGTTAGATACAGAGTAAAGCTCCCTCTGCACTGTCCCCATCAAACACTCCCAGGACAGGTACAGCACGGGTTTAGATACAGAGTAAAGCATCCTTTACACTGTCCCCCATCAAACACTCCCAGGATAGGTACAGCACGGGGTTAGATACAGAGTAAAGCTCCCTCTACACTGTCCCCATCAAACACTCCCAGGACAGGGACAGCACGGGGTTCGATACAGAGTAAAGCTCCCTTTACACTGTCCCCCATCAAACACTCCCAGGATAGGTACAGCACGGGGTTAGATACAGAGTAAAGCTCCCTTTACACTGTTCCCATCAAACACTCCCAGGATAGGTACAGCACGGGGTTAGATACAGAGGAAAGCTCCCTCTACACTGTCCCCATCAAACACTCCCAGGACAGGTACAGCATGGGGTTAGATACAGAGTAAAGCTCCCTCTACACTGTCCCCATCAAACACTCCCAGGACAGGTACAGCACGGGTTTAGATACAGAGTAAAGCACCCTTTACACTGTCCCCCATCAAACACTCCCAGGATAGGTACAGCACGGGGTTAGATACAGAGTAATGCTCCCTTTACACTGTCCCCCATCAAACACTCCCAGGACAGGGACAGCACGGGGTTAGATACAGAGTAAAGCTCCCTCTACACTGTCCCCATCAAACACTCCCAGGACAGGGACAGCACGGGGTTCGATACAGAGTAAAGCTCCCTTTACACTGTCCCCCATCAAACACTCCCAGGATAGGTACAGCACGGGGTTAGATACAGAGTTATGCTCCCTTTCCACTGTTCCCATCAAACACTCCCAGGACAGGTACAGCACGGGGTTAGATACAGAGTAAAGCTCCCTCTACACTGTCCCCATCAAACACTCCCAGGACAGGTACAGCATGGGGTTAGATACAGAGTAAAGCACCCTTTACACTGTCCCCCATCAAACACTCCCAGGATAGGTACAGCACGGGGTTAGATACAGAGTAAAGCTCCCTTTACACTGTCCCCCATCAAACACTCCCAGGACAGGGACAGCACGGGGTTAGATACAGAGTAAAGCTCCCTCTACACCGTCCCCATCAAACACTCCCAGGACAGGTACAGCACAGGGTTCGATACAGAGTAAAGCTCCCTCTATACTGTCCCCATCAAACACTCCCAGGACAGATACAGCACAGGTTTAGATACAGAGTAAAGCTCCCTCTACACTGTCCCCACCAAACACTCCCAGGACAGATACAGCACGGGGTTAGATACAGAGTAAAGCTCCCTCTCCACTGTCCCCATCAAACACTCCCAGGACAGGCACAGCACGGGGTTAGATACAGAGTAAAGCTCCCTCTACACTGTCCCCATCAAACACTCCCAGGACAGGTACAGCACGGCGTTAGATACAGAGTAAAGCTCCCTCTACACTGTCCCCATCAAACACTCCCAGGACAGGTACAGCACGGGTTTAGATACAGAGTAATGCTCCCTTTACACTGTCCCCCATCAAACACTCCCAGGACAGGGACAGCACGGGGTTAGATACAGAGTAAAGCTCCCTTTACACTGTTCCCATCAAACACTCCCAGGACAGGGACAGCACGGGGTTCGATACAGAGTAAAGCTCCCTTTACACTGTCCCCCATCAAACACTCCCAGGATAGGTACAGCACGGGGTTAGATACAGAGTAAAGCTCCCTTTACACTGTTCCCATCAAACACTCCCAGGACAGGTACAGCACGGGGTTAGATACAGAGTAAAGCTCCCTCTACACTGTCCCCATCAAACACTCCCAGGACAGGTACAGCATGGGGTTAGATACAGAGTAAAGCACCCTTTACACTGTCCCCCATCAAACACTCCCAGGATAGGTACAGCACGGGGTTAGATACAGAGTAAAGCTCCCTCTACACCGTCCCCATCAAACACTCCCAGGACAGGGACAGCACGGGGTTAGATACAGAGTAAAGCTCCCTTTTCACTGTCCCCCATCAAACACTCCCAGGACAGGTACAGCACGGGGTCAGATACAGAGTAAAGCTCCCTCTACACTGTCCCCCATCAAACACTCCCAGGACAGGTACAGCACAGGGTTCGATACAGAGTAAAGCTCCCTCTATACTGTCCCCATCAAACACTCCCAGGACAGATACAGCACAGGGTTAGATACAGAGTAAAGCTCCCTCTACACTGTCCCCACCAAACACTCCCAGGACAGATACAGCACGGGGTTAGATACAGAGTAAAGCTCCCTCTCCACTGTCCCCATCAAACACTCCCAGGACAGGTACAGCACGGGGTTAGATACAGAGTAAAGCTCCCTCTACACTGTCCCCATCAAACACTCCCAGGACAGGTACAGCACGGCGTTAGATACAGAGTAAAGCTCCCTCTACACTGTCCCCATCAAACACTCCCAGGACACGTACAGCACAGGGTTAGATACAGAGTAAGCGGCTTCTTCAGCCCTCATGTGGTCTCATGCCACTTCTCCTTTCAAACTGAAGATTCCCTCTTTCCCAATCCCTGTTTAACGGTCCAGCAGCTTACACATTTCCCAAGTTCTTCTTTTTCTGAGGCATTGCTCAAATTATTATTACCTAAGATTAACAAACTGCACCAAACTTTGAGCCAATCGAAAGCCAAGGCCAGCACCATGTGACCATTTGCACACGGGCCCATTTGCCAACAGTTTGGATATTAACTGGGATCAAAGCAAGACTCACAACAACCGGGAAGAACCTGCACAAGGTGAGGAACTTTTCCTGATTCCTATTCCTGAATCCGAGTGTCATTTGGGAATTGTGGAGTGTCTCCATGCTGGGAATATCCCAAACACTCCTGTTCCTCAATCTTAAACACATCTTCAGACTGAGAGTCAATGGAAGGGAGACTGGGGAGAGACGACCTTGTCACTCCACTGAGATGCAGAGAATGTCACATAGAGAAAGATTTAACCTCTACTCTGTATCTCACCCCGTGCTGTACCTGTCCTGGGAGTGTTTGATGGGGACAGTGTAGAGAGAGCTTTACTCTGTATCTCACCCCGTGCTGTACCTGTCCTGGGAGTGTTTGATGGGGACAGTGTAGAGGGAGCTTTACTCTGTATCTAACCCCGTGCTGTCCCTGTCCTGGGAGTGTTTGATGGGGGACAGTGTAGAGGGAGCTTTACTCTGTATCTCACCCCGTGCTGTACCTGTCCTGGGAGTGTTTGATGGGGACAGTGTAGAGGGAGCTTTACTCTGTATCTAACCCCGTGCTGTACCTGTCCTGGGAGTGTTTGATGGGGACAGTGTAGAGGGAGCTTTACTCTGTATCTAACCCCGTGCTGTACCTGTCCTGGGAGTGTTTGATGGGGACAGTGTAGAGGGAGCTTTACTCTGTATCTAACCCCGTGCTGTACCTGTCCTGGGAGTGTTTAATGGGGACAGTGTAAAGGGAGCTTTACTCTGTATCTAACCCCGTGCTGTACCTGTCCTGGGAGTGTTTGATGGGGGACAGTGTAGAGGGAGCTTTACTCTGTATCGAACACCGTGCTGTACGTGTCCTGGGAGTGTTTGATGGGGACAGTGTAGAGGGAGCTTTACTCTGTATCTAACACCGTGCTGTACCTGTCCTGGGAGTGTTTGATGGGGGACAGTGTAGACGGAGCTTTACTCTGTATCTAACCCCGTGCTGTACCTGTCCTGGGAGTGTTTGATGGGGACAGTGTAGAGGGAGCTTTACTTTGTATCTAACCCAGTGCTGTACCTGTCCTGGGAGTGTTTGATGGGGACGGTGTAGAGGGAGCTTTAGTCTGTATCTAACCTCTGAACCCAGCCCTGTTGCCATGACAGCGTCTCCCCGTCAGTGCAGAATCCAATCCAGCCCAACCAAGACCCAAATTAATCTCGTCCTGAGAGGGGAGTGGGAGAACAATTGTTTCCATTTTGGTGTCCGTGACTAATCGGGAGCCATTGTCACCTGATAATGGCCAAGAATTCCAATGGGCAATTCATAAGAATCTTCTTTATCCCGAGCATGTTGGGAATGTGGAGCTTCCTGCACTGTGTCTGGGTGTGATGAGGAGGGCAGACACATTGGAACATGTGGCGGGGGGGTAGGGATGGAATGATACACTGATAGGGGGATAGGAGGAGGCTCTGCACAGCATTAAGGTCAGCATTAGCCTATTGGGCTGAATGGCCTGTTTCTGTGCTGTACATTCGATAGACATTCTCATCTCCCAGTGGGACTGAACCGTCCCAGTCAGAGTCAACAAGAGAAACAGTAACATCTTTCCAACATGACTGGATGGTCAAATTCACCCAATAAATGTGAATGAAAGTGTGGATAATATCTGCCAGGGACACAGCAATCCTCCCCCGAAATCAGCAGCATCATTTTCCGTGTGTAACCTTTCTGTGTATTTTGTCTGTTCGACAGAATGTCACCTCAGTACCTGCTGGTGTTCGCCTGTCTCTGGGGCACGGCTTGCGCCCATCCATCCACAGGTAAGCAATTCATTAGCCTCCGTTACAGCTGATTCCAAACCTGGGAAAGGATGCGGGCTCTGGCTCAGCTTCAGACAGGTGAGATTCCCAGTGTGATTGTTTATCCGTGCAGATTGGGACAGGACAGAATGGGACAGTGACCAGCTGGAATCTGCGGAGAGTTACACTGTCTCTGACTGACCGCTACCTGAGAATACACTGTCACAACTCTGAGGCCAGCAGAAAACCAGCCCAATCTGGGTGGAGTCTTTTGTTTTATTCATTCATCGGACATGGGCATCGCTGGCTGGCCAGTATTTATTCCCCGTCCCTGGTTGTCCTTGAACTGAGTAGCTGACTTTCCTGCTGCTGTCAGACTTTTGAATGGACCTACCTTGCATTTAGTTGATCTTTCTCTACACCCTAGCTATGACTGTAACACCACATTCTGCACTCTCTCCTTTCCTTCTCTATGAACGGTATGCTTTGTCTATATAACGCGCAAGAAACAATACTTTTCACTGTATGTTAATACATGTGACAATAATACATCAAATTATTGGGCCATTTCAGAGTCACCCACATTGCTGTGGCTCTGCAGTCACAGGTAGGTCAGACCGGGCAAGGACAGCAGATTTCCTTCTCTACAGGACATTAGTGACCCAGGTGGGTTTTTCCGACAATCGACAATGGTTTCATGGTCATCAGTAGAAACATAGAAACACAGAAAAATTACAGCACAAAACAGGCCCTTCGGCCCCACAAGTTGTGCCGAACATATCCCTACCTTCTCGGCCTACCTATAACCCTCCATCCTATTAAGTCCCATGTACTCATCCAGGAGTCTCTTAAAAGACCCTATTGAGTTTGCCTCCACCACCACTGACGGCAGCTGATTCCACTCGCCCACCACCCTCTGTGTGAAAAACTTCCCCCTAACATTTCCCCTGTACCTACCCCCAGCACCTTAAACTTGTGTCCTCTCGTAGCAGCCATTTCCACCCTGGGAAAAAGCCTCTGAGAGTCCACCCGATCTATGCCTCTCAACATCTTATATACCTCTATTAGGTCTCCTCTCATCCTACCTCTCTCCAAGGAGAAAAGACCGAGCTCCCTCAGCCTATCCTCATAAGGCATGCCACTCAATCCAGGCAACACCCTTGTAAATCTCCTCTGCACCCTTTCAATCTTTTCCACATCCTTCCTGTAATGAGGTGACCAGAACTGAGCACAGTACTCCAAGTGGGGTCTGACGAGGGTCTTATATAGCTGCATCATTATCCCCGGACTCCTAAACTCAATCCCTCGATTGATAAAGGCCAGCACACCATACGCCTTCTTAACCACCTCCTCCACCTGCGGGGCAGATTTCAGAGTCCTATGGACCCGGACCCCAAGGTCCTTCTGATCCTCTACAGTACTAAGAGTCTTTCCCTTTATATTGTACTCCTTCATCCCATTTGACCTGCCAAAATGGACCACTACGCATTTATCTGGGTTGAAGTCCATCTGCCACTTCTCCACCCAGTCTTGCATCCTATCTATGTCCCTCTGTAACTTCTGACATCCCCCCAGACTATCCACAACCCTGCCAACCTTTGTGTCGTCAGCAAACTTACCAACCCATCCCTCCACTTCCTCTTCCAGGTCATTGACGAAAATGACAAAAAGCAAGGGTCCCAGAACAGATCCCTGGGGCACACCACTGGTGACCGACCTCCATTTTGAAAAAGACCCATCTATACCCACTCTCTGCCTCCTTTGGGCAAGCCAGTTCTGGATCCACAGGGCAGCAGCCCCTTGGATCCCATGCTCTTTCTCTTTTTCTAGAAGCCTTGCATGGGGGACCTGATCAAACGCCTTGCTAAAATCCATATAAATCACATCTACCGCCTTCCCTTCGTCAATGTGTTTAGTCACATTTTCTAAGAACTCCACCAGGCTCGTAAGGCACGGTCTGCCTTTGACAAAGCCATACTGAGTATTCTTGAGCATACTAAACCTCTCGAAATGCTCATAAATCCTGTCCCTCAGGATCTTCTCCATCAGCTTACCAACCACTGAGGTTAGACTCACCGGTCGGTAATTTCACGGGCTATCCCTATTCCCCTTCTTGAAAATAGGAACCACATCCGCAATCCTCCAATCCACTGGCACCTCTCCCGTCTCAACAGATCAAATCTGTTTTGATGCCATTCAAAGATTCCAGCACAACCTCTTTGTTAAAGTCCACATACTCAATCCTTTCAGTCCACCGCAAGCCCGCAGTACATCCACCCAGGTCCTTCTCCTCTGTGAAAACCGAGGCAAAATACTCATTAAGCACCTCTGCCATTTCTACTGGTTCTGTACAGACTTTCCCGCCTTCACCTTTTATCGGCCCTATTCCTTCACGTCTCATCCTTTTACTCTTCACATATTTATAGAACGCCTTCGGGTTTTCCTTAATCCTACCTGCCAAGGCCTTCTCATGACCCCTTCTGGCTCTCCTAATTTCCTTCTTTAGTCCCTTCCTACAAGCCGTATACTCTTCTCGATCCCTATCTTCGCCAAGCTCTCTGAACCTTTTGTATGCTTTCCTTTTCTTCTTGACTAGGTCCCGCACAGCTTTCATGCACCACGGTTCCTTTAATCTATCAACTCCTCCCTGAAGTTCTTTTTTTAAAAAAAAAATTCAATTCAAATTCTACCATCTGCCGTGGCGGGATTTGAACCCAATTTCTGGATTCATCGTCTAGCGACAATACCACGAGGCCATCGCCTCCCTAGGCTGTGTGAGTGTGTGCCTGTGTGTATAATGGAACCATGATGCTGTACAGTGGGAGGCCATACAGGCCATCATGTCGTTGAAAGTGTTTTCCAATTATCCAATCAGTCAGTACTCTCCCACTCACCAATCGTTTCCCAAATCCTGTTACAATTTTCCCTTCAAATAGTTTCAAATATTTATGTGAATCTGGTTTGAGATTTATTCTGGAATCAGCCTCCACCAGCCTTTCAGTCACACATTCCCAGTCCCATATCCAATTGTAAAAACTGCTTGCTCTCGACACCCCTAGTTCCTTGCCCAATTCCCTCCGGTTTAGGACCTTAGAACCATAGAAAATTACAGCTCAGAAACAGGCCTTTTGGCCCTTCTTGTCTGTGCCGAACCATTTTCTGCCCAGTCCCACTGACCTGCACTTGGACCATATCCCTCCACACCCCTCTCATCCATGAACCCGTCCAAGTTTTTCTTAAATGTTAAAAGTGTTTTCTTAAATGTTAAAAATGTAAAAAGCATTTACCACTTTATCCGGCAGCTCATTCCACACTCCCACCACTCTCTGCGTGAAGAAGCCCCCCCTAATATTCCCTTTAAACTTTTCTCCTTTCACCCTTAACCCATGCCCTCTGGATTTTTTCTCCCCTAGCCTCAGTGGAAAAAGCCTGCTTGCATTCACTCTATCTATACCCACCAAAATCTTATACACCTTCATCAAATCTCCCCTCATTCTTCTACGCTCCAGGGAATAAAGTCCCAACCTATTCAATCTCTCTCTGTAACTCAGCTTCTCAAGTCCCGGCAACATCCTTGTGAACCTTCTCTGCACTCTTTCAATCTTATTTACATCCTTCCTGTAACGAGCTGACCAAAACTGTACACAATACTCTAAATTCGGCCTCACCAATACCTCATATAACCTGTCTTGAGGCAAATCAGAGTGGATAAATCCCCAGGACCGGACAGGGTATTCCCACAGACCTTGAGGGAAGCTAGTGTTGAACTTGCAGGGGCCCTGGCAGACATATTTAAAATGTCAGTATTCACAGGGGAGGTGCCGGATGATTGGAGAGTGGCTCATGTTGTTCCGTTGTTTAAAAAAGGTTCCAAAAGAACCTTTTTTGGTTCTTGTCTTTTTGGTCTGTGTCTTTATAAACTCTGTTTGTGAACAGAATTCCCACTCACCTGAAGAAGGGGCTTAGAGCTTCGAAAGCTTGTGTGGTTTTTGCTACCAAATAAACCTGTTGGACTTTAACCTGGTGTTGTTAAACTTCTTACTGTGTTTACCCCAGTCCAACGCCGGCATCTCCACATCATATAACCTTACCATAACACTCCAACGTTTATACTCGATACTCCGATTTATAAAGGCCAACGTACCAAAGGCACTCTTTACGACCCTATCCACCTATGACATCACTTTTAGGGAATTCTGTACCTGTATTCCCAGATCCCTCTGTTCAACTGCACTCTTCAGAGTCCTACCATTTACCCTGCACGTTCTACTTTGGTTTGTCCTTCCAAAGTGCAATATCTCACACTTGTCTGCGTTAAATTCCATTTGCCATTTTTCAGTCCATTTTTCGAGTTGGTCCAAATCCCTCTGCAAGCTTTGAAAACCTTCCTCACTGTCCACTGCACCTCCAATCTTTGTATCATCAGCAAATTTGCTGATCCAATTGACCACATTATCATCCAGATCATTGATATAGATGACAAACCACAATGTACCCAACACCGATCCCTGCGGCACACCACTAGTAAGAAGTTTAACAACACCAGGTTAAAGTCCAACAGGTTTATTTGGTAGCAAAAGCCACACAAGTCACAGGCCTCCACTCAGAGAAGCAATCCTCCACAACCACTCTCTGACTTCTTCCATTGAGCCAGTGTCTAATCCAATTTACTACCTCCCCATGTATACCTAGCGACTGAACCTTCCTAACTAACCTCCCATGAGGGACCTTATCAAAGGCCTTGCTGAAATCCAGGTAGACAACATCCACCGCCTTCCCTTCATCCACTTTCCTGGTAACCTCCTCGAAAAACTCTAATAGATTGGTCAAACATGACCTACCACGCACAAAGCCATGTTGACTCTCCCTAATAAGTCCCTGTCTATCCAAATATTTGTAGATCCTATCCCTTATCACACCTTCCAATAACTTGCCCACCACCGACGTCAAACTTACTGGCCTATAATTTCCCGGATTTCTTTTGGAACCTATTTTAAACAACGGAACAACATGAGCCACTCTCCAATCATCCGGCACCTCCCCTGTGAATACTGACATTTTAAATATGTCTGCCAGGGCCCCTGCAAGTTCAACACTAGCTTCCCTCAAGGTCCGTGGGAATACCCTGTCCGGTCCTGGGGATTTATCCACTCTGATTTGCCTCAAGACAGCGAGCACCTCCTCCCCTTTAATCTGTAAAGCTTCCATGGCCTCCCTACCTGTTTGCCCTGTTTCCGTAGACTCCATGCCCGTTTCCTCAGTAAATACGGATGCAAAAAAACCATTTAGTATCTCCCCCATCTCTTTTGGTTCCATACACAGTCTACCACTCTGGTCTTCAGGAGGACCAATTTTATCCCTCACTATCCTTTTGCTCCTAACATACCTATAGAAGCTCTTTGGATTTTCCTTCACTCTGTCTGCCAAAGCAACCTCATGTCTTCTTTTAGCCCTCCTGATTTCCCTCTTAAGTAGCTTCTTGCACTTTTTATACTCCTCGAGCATCTGATCTGTTCCTTGCTGCCTGTACATTTCATACAACTCCCTCTTCCTCTTAATCAGTGTTACAATCTCCCTCGAGAACCAAGGTTCCTTATTCCTATTTACTTTGCCTTTAATCCTGACAGGAACATACAAACTCTGCGCTCTCAAAATTTCTCCTTTGAAGGCCTCCCACTTTCCATTTACATCCTTACCAGAGAACAGCCTGTGCCAATCCACACTTCCCAGATCCCTTCTCATTTCATAAAATTTGGCCTTTTTCCAGTTCAGAACTTCAACCCGAGGACCAGATCTATCCTTATCCATGATCAGGTTGAAACTAATGGCATTATGATCACTGGATCCAAAGTGTTCCCTCACACTCACATCCATCACCTGCCCTAACTCATTTCCCAATAGGAGATCCAATATCGCATCCTCTCTAGTTGGCACCTCTATATACTGATGTAGAAAATTCTCCTGAACACATTTTACAAACTCTACCCCATCTAAACCTTTAACAGTATGCGAGTCCCAATCTATATGTGGAAAATTAAAATCCCCTACGATCACAACTTTGTGTTTCTTGCAGTTGTCAGCTGTCTCTCTGCTGATTTGCTCCTCCAATTCTCGCTGACTATTGGGTGGTCTATAATACAACCCCATTAATGTGGTCATACCTTTCCTGTTTCTCAGCTCCACCCATAGGGCCTCTGTAGACAAGCTCCCTAATCTATCCTGCCTGAGTACTGCTGTAACATTTTCCCTGACCAACAATGCAACCCGCCCCGCACCCACCCCCGCCCCCCCCACCCGCCCCCCCACCCGCACCCCCACCTTTTATCCCTCTGCCTCTATCCCGCCTGAAACATTGGAACCCTGGAACATTGAGCTGCCAGTCCTGCCCCTCCTGTAGCCAAGTTTCACTAATGGCTATAATGTCATATTTCCATGTGTCTATCCATGCCTTCAGCTCATCTGCCTTCCCCACAATACTCCTGGCATTGAAATAGACACACCTCAAAAGATTATTTCCACCACACTCTACCCTTCCATTTGTGATTTTGCTTGAACTAACCTGTCTTTTTACCCCTGCTCCACTATCTGCTCTGGCACTCTGGTTCCCACCCCCCTGCAAATCTAGTTTAAACCCTCCCCAATAACATGATCAAACCTGGGACATTCTGTCCCAGGTCAGTCGGAGGGAATGTTCTCAACAACTTCCATTCTCCTGATTGCAGGAAATCTGGTATCGACCATTCGGGCCACCCAGTCCAGCCTGTCAAGTTTCTTGGGAGCAGCTCCACACGCCATTGATGGGAATGAGATGGGATCGTGCAGCCAGACCCGTGTGGAAGATTCTCCATGGTGGAGGGTTGATATGCATTACCATTACCGAGTCTACATTGTCGAAATCACCACCAGCAAGGAAGGAGGGGCCCTTAACGGAGCAAAGATTCACATCGGAGACTGCCTGAAAAACAATGGGACGGCCAATAAAGTGTAATGTTCACACCCCCCCCAACACCCCCCCCCCCAACCCCCCCCCCCCCAACACCCCCCACAGCCCCTAACACTCAAACCACCTCCAACCCCCCTAGCAAACCTTCCCCCCCCACCCAGCACTCCCCTGACCTCCCCCCAACGCTCCCTAACACCCAAACCCCCAACACCTGCCGACCCCACTCCCCCCGACCCTCCCTAAACCCCCCAACTCCCCGAACACCCCAAAACCGCCCCCACCCCCCCAAACTCCCCGTCATTTAGAAACCCCCCAGTAATGTAACGTTGCAAAGTGTGATTATAGAACATAGAACATAGAAAAGCTACAGCACAAAGCTTCGGCCCACAAGTTGCACCAAACATGTCCCTACCTACTCGGCTTACCTATAACCCTCTATCTTACTAACTTCCATGAACTTATCCAAAAGTCTCTTAAAAGACCCTATCAAATCCGCCTCTACCACCACTACCAGCAGCCGATTCCACGCACCCACCACCCTCTGAGTGAAAAACTTACCCCTAACATCTCCTCTGTACCTACTCCCCAGCACCCTAAACCTGTGATCTCTTGTGGCAACCATTTCAGCCCTGGGTAAAAGCCTCTGAGAATCCACTCTATCAATGCCCCTCAACATCTTATACACCTCTATCAGGTCACCTCTCATCCTTCGCCTCTCCAAGGAGAAAAGTCCTAGCTCTCTCAACCTATCCTCATAAGGCATGCCACCTAATCCAGGCAACATCCTTGTAAATCTCCTCTGCACCCTTTCTATGGCTTCCACATCCTTTCTGTAATGAGGTGACCAGAACTGGGCACAGTACTCCAGGTGGGGTCTGACCAGGGTCCTATACAGCTGCAGCATTATCTCCTGATTTCTAAACTCAATTCCTCTATTGATGAAGGCCAGTATTCCATACGCCTTCTTAACCACAGCCTCTACCTGCGACGCTGCTTTGAGCGTCCTATGAACCTGGACCCCAAGATCCTTCTGATCTTCCACACTGCCAAGCATTTTACCCTTAATATTATATTCTTTCATCCTATTCGACCTGCCAAAATGAACCACCACACATTTATCTGGGTTGAAGTCCATCTGCCACTTCTCCGCCCAGTCTTGCATCTTATCTATGTCTCGTTGCAACTGCTGACATCCCTCTACGCTATCCACAACACCTCCAACCTTTGTGTCATCAGCAAACTTGCCAACCCATCCTTCCACTTCCTCATCCAGGTCATTTATAAAAATCACAAAGAGCAAGGGTCCCAGAACAGATCCCTGGGGCACCCCACTGGTGACCGACCTCCATGCTGAAAAAGACCCATCGACAACCACTCTTTGCCTTCTGTGGGCAAGATGTGGAGATGCCGGCGTTGGACTGGGGTAAACACAGTAAGAAGTTTAACAACACCAGGTTAAAGTCCAACAGGTTTATTTGGTAGCAAAAGCCACCAAATAATTGGCTTTTGCTACCAAATAAACCTGTTGGACTTTAACCTGGTGTTGTTAAACTTCTTATTCTGTGGGCAAGCCAGTTCTGAATCCACAAAGCAATGTCCCCTTGTATCCCATGCCCCTTCACTTTCTCAATAAGCCTTGCATGGGGCACCTTATCAAATGCCTTTCTGAAATCCATATAAACTATATCGACTGCTCTTCCCTCCTCTATGTGTCCAGTTACATCTTCAGAAAATTCAATTAGGCTCGTAAGGCATGATCTGCCTTGGACAAAGCCGTGCTGGCTATTTCTGATCATACTATTCCTCTCCAGAGGTTCATAAATCCGGCCTCCCAGGATCCTCTCCATCAACTTACTAACCACTGAGGTTAGACTCACCGGTCTATAATTTCCCGGGCTATCTCTTCTCCCTTTCTAGAATAACAGAACCACATCCGCAATTCTCCGGAACCTCTCCCGTCTCCATTGATGACGCAAAGATCATCGCCAGAGGCTGAGCAATCTCTTCCCTCGCCTCCCACAGTAACCTGGGGAACATCCCATCCGGTCCCGGTGATTTATCTAACTTGGTGCTTTTCAAAAGCTCCAACGCATCCTCTTTCCTAATGTCCACATGCTCAATCTTCTCAGTCCACTGCAAGTCTGCACTGCAACTACCAAGATCCTTTTCCACTGTGAATACTGAAGCAAAGTATTCATTGGGTACCTCTGCTACTGGTTCTATACAGACTTTCCCACCACCACATTTGATAGGTCCTACTCCTTCACATCTTATTTTCTTGCTCGAGCCTCTGCTCTGATGTTTAATGTTGGAGTGTGTCTGGGATGTTGGAGTGTGTCTGGGATGTTGGAGTGTGTCTGGGATGTTGGCGTGTGTCAGGGATGTTGGAGTGGGTCTGGGATGCTGGAGTGTGTCTGGGATGTTGGAGTGTGTCTGGGATGTTGGAGTGTGTCTGGGATGTTGGCGTGTGTCAGGGATGTTGGCGTGTGTCTGGGATGTTGGAGTGTGTCTGGGATGTTGGAGTGTGTCTGGGATGTTGGAGTGTGTCTGGGATGTTGGAGTGTGTCTGGGATGTTGGAGTGTGTCTGGGATGTTGGAGTGTGTCTGGGATGTTGGAGTGTGTCTGGGATGTTGGAGTGTGTCTGGGATGTTGGAGTGTGTCTGGGATGTTGGAGTGTGTCTGGGATGTTGGAGTGTGTCTGGGATGTTGGAGTGTGTCTGGGATGTTGGAGTGTGTCTGGGATGTTGGAGTGTGTCTGGGATGTTGGAGTGTGTCTGGGATGTTGGAGTGTGTCTGGGATGTTGGAGTGTGTCTGGGATGTTGGCGTGTGTCTGGGATGTTGGCGTGTGTCTGGGATGTTGGCGTGTGTCTGGGATGTTGGCGTGTGTCTGGGATGCTGGAGTGTGTCTGGGATGCTGGAGTGTGTCTGGGATGTTGGAGTGTGTCTGGGATGTTGGAGTGTGTCTGGGATGTTGGCGTGTGTCAGGGATGTTGGCGTGTGTCTGGGATGTTGGAGTGTGTCTGGGATGTTGGAGTGTGTCTGGGATGTTGGAGTGTGTCTGGGATGTTGGAGTGTGTCTGGGATGTTGGAGTGTGTCTGGGATGTTGGAGTGTGTCTGGGATGTTGGAGTGTGTCTGGGATGTTGGAGTGTGTCTGGGATGTTGGAGTGTGTCTGGGATGTTGGAGTGTGTCTGGGATGTTGGAGTGTGTCTGGGATGTTGGAGTGTGTCTGGGATGTTGGAGTGTGTCTGGGATGTTGGCGTGTGTCTGGGATGTTGGCGTGTGTCTGGGATGTTGGCGTGTGTCTGGGATGTTGGCGTGTGTCTGGGATGTTGGCGTGTGTCTGGGATGTTGACGTGTGTCTGGGATGTTGGAGTGTGTCTGGGATGTTGGAGTGTGTCTGGGATGTTGGCGTGTGTCAGGGATGTTGGCGTGTGTCTGGGATGTTGGAGTGTGTCTGGGATGTTGGAGTGTGTCTGGGATGTTGGAGTGTGTCTGGGATGTTGGAGTGTGTCTGGGATGTTGGAGTGTGTCTGGGATGTTGGAGTGTGTCTGGGATGTTGGAGTGTGTCTGGGATGTTGGAGTGTGTCTGGGATGTTGGAGTGTGTCTGGGATGTTGGCGTGTGTCTGGGATGTTGGCGTGTGTCTGGGATGTTGGCGTGTGTCTGGGATGTTGGCGTGTGTCTGGGATGTTGACGTGTGTCTGGGATGTTGGAGTGTGTCTGGGATGTTGGCGTGTGTCTGGGATGTTGGAGTGTGTCTGGGATGTTGGCGTGTGTCTGGGATGTTGGCGTGTGTCTGGGATGTTGGCGTGTGTCTGGGATGTTGGCGTGTGTCTGGGATGTTGGCGTGTGTCAGGGATGTTGGCGTGTGTCAGGGATGTTGGCGTGTGTCAGGGATGTTGGAGTGTGTCTGGGATGTTGGAGTGTGTCTGGGATGTTGGAGTGTGTCTGGGATGTTGGAGTGTGTCTGGGATGTTGGCGTGTGTCTGGGATGTTGGCGTGTGTCTGGGATGTTGGAGTGTGTCCTAAAAGTTCTAGAGAGGTTGAGGAAAGGATTGCGGAGTCAATCCTGCTTAGGAGTGAAAGTAATAGGGCAATTGTTATGGGGGATTTTAACTTGACTAATATTGACTGGAATTGTTATAGCTCTAGCTCGTTAGAGGGGTCAGTTTTTGTTCAAAGCGTGCAGGAAGGTTTTTTGACTCAGTATGTAGACAGGCCAACTAGAGGTGAGGCTATATTGGATCTGGTGCTGGGAAATGAGCCAGACCAGGTGCTAGACTTGGAAGTTGGTGTGCATTTTGGTGATAGTGACCACAATTCGGTTACGTTCACCTTAGTGATGGAAAGGGATAGGCATGAACCTCGGGCCAGTGGTTTTAGCTGGGGGAAGGGTAATTATGAGGCTATTAGGAGAGAATTAGGAAACATAGGTTGGACTAGGAGATTACAGGGACTGGGAACGTCCGACATGTGGAGTTTTTTCAAGGAGCAGCTACTGCGAGTCTGTGATAGGTATGTCCCTGTCAGGCAAGGAGGAATTGGTAGGGCTAGGGAACCGTGGTGCACCAAAAAAGTTTCTTTGTTGGTTAAAAAGAAAAAGGAGGCTTATGTTCGGATGAGACGTGAGCACTCGGGTAGTGCACTAGAAAGCTTTAGATTGGCTAAGAGGGAGTTGAAGAGCGAGCTTAGAAGGGCTAAAAGGGGACATGAGAAGACTTTGGCGGATAGGGTTAAAGAGAATCCTAAGGCGTTCTATAGGTATGTCAAGAACAGAAGGTTGGTTAGGGCAAGTTTAGGGCCAGTTATAGATGGCAGAGGGAAGTTATGTGTGGAACCGGAGGAGATTGGTGAAGCATTGAACGAATATTTCTCTTCGGTGTTCACGCAAGGGGACATGAATATAGCTGAGGAGGACACTGGGTTGCAAGGGAGTAGAATAGACAGTATTACAGTTGATAAGGAGGATGTGCAGGATATTCTGGAGGGTCTGAAAATAGATAAATCCCCTGGTCCGGATGGGATTTATCCAAGGATTCTCTGGGAGGCAAGAGAAGTGATTGCAGAGCCTCTGGCTCTGATCTTCAGGTCGTCGTTGGCCTCTGGTATAGTACCAGAAGATTGGAGGTTAGCGAATGTTGTCCCATTGTTTAAGAAGGGGAACAGAGACTTCCCCGGGAATTATAGACCGGTGAGTCTCACTTCTGTTGTCGGCAAGATGTTGGAAAAAATTATAAGGGATAGGATTTATAGTTATTTGGAGAGTAATGAATTGATAGGTGATAGTCAGCATGGTTTTGTGGCAGGTAGGTCGTGCCTTACTAACCTTATTGAGTTTTTTGAGAAAGTGACCAAGGAGGTGGATGGGGGCAAGGCAGTGGACGTGGTATATATGGATTTTAGTAAGGCGTTTGATAAGGTTCACCATGGTAGGCTTCTGCAGAAAATGCAGATGTATGGGATTGGGGGTGATCTAGGAAATTGGATCAGGAATTGGCTAGCGGATAGGAAACAGAGGGTGGTGGTTGATAGTAAATATTCATCATGGAGTGCGGTTACAAGTGGTGTACCTCAAGGATCTGTTTTGGGGCCACTGCTGTTTGTAATATTTATTAATGATCTGGATGAGGGTATAGTTGGGTGGATTAGCAAATTTGCTGATGACACCAAAGTCGGTGGTGTGGTAGACAGTGAGGAAGGGTGTCGTAGTTTGCAGGAAGACTTAGACAGGTTGCAAAGTTGGGCCGAGAGGTGGCGGACGGAGTTTAATGCGGAGAAGTGTGAGGTAATTCACTTTGGTAGGAATAACAGATGTGTTGAGTATAGGGCTAACGGGAGGACTTTGAATAGTGTGGAGGAGCAGAGGGATCTAGGTGTATGTGTGCATAGATCCCTGAAAGTTGGGAATCAAGTAGATAAGGTTGTTAAGAAGGCATATGGTGTCTTGGCGTTTATTGGTAGGGGGATTGAATTTAGGAGTCGTAGCGTTATGTTGCAACTGTACACAACTCTGGTGCGGCCGCACTTGGAGTACTGTGTGCAGTTCTGGTCCCCACATTACAGGAAGGATGTGGAGGCTTTGGAGAGGGTGCAGAGGAGGTTTACCAGGATGTTGCCTGGTATGGAGGGGAGATCCTATGAGGAGAGGCTGAGGGATTTGGGATTGTTTTCGCTGGAAAGGCGGCGGCTAAGAGGGGATCTTATTGAAACATATAAGATGATTAGAGGTTTAGATAGGGTGGATAGTGATAGCCTTTTTCCTCTGATGGAGAAATCCAGCACGAGGGGGCATGGCTTTAAATTGAGGGGGGGTAGTTATAGAACCGATGTCAGGGGTAGGTTCTTTACCCAGAGGGTGGTGAGGGATTGGAATGCCCTGCCAGCATCAGTAGTAAATGCGCCTAGTTTGGGGGCGTTTAAGAGATCCGTAGATAGGTTCATGGACGAAAAGAAATTGGTTTAGGTTGGAGGGTCACAGTTTTTTTTTTAACTGGTCGGTGCAACATCGTGGGCCGAAGGGCCTGTTCTGCGCTGTAATGTTCTATGTTCTATGTTCTATGTTGGAGTGTGTCTGGGATGTTGGAGTGTGTCTGGGATGTTGGAGTGTGTCTGGGATGTTGGAGTGTGTCTGGGATGTTGGAGTGTGTCTGGGATGTTGGAGTGTGTCTGGGATGTTGGAGTGTGTCAGGGATGTTGGAGTGTGTCTGGGATGTTGGAGTGTGTCTGGGATGTTGGCGTGTGTCAGGGATGTTGGCGTGTGTCAGGGATGTTGGCGTGTGTCAGGGATGTTGGCGTGTGTCTGGGATGTTGGCGTGTGTCTGGGATGTTGGAGTGTGTCTGGGATGTTGGAGTGTGTCAGGGATGTTGGAGTGTGTCAGGGATGTTGGAGTGTGTCAGGGATGTTGGAGTGTGTCAGGGATGTTGGAGTGTGTCAGGGATGTTGGAGTGTGTCAGGGATGTTGGAGTGTGTCAGGGATGTTGGAGTGTGTCAGGGATGTTGGAGTGTGTCAGGGATGTTGGAGTGTGTCAGGGATGTTGGAGTGTGTCAGGGATGTTGGAGTGTGTCAGGGATGTTGGAGTGTGTCTGGGATGTTGGAGTGTGTCTGGGATGTTGGAGTGTGTCTGGGATGTTGGAGTGTGTCTGGGATGTTGGAGTGTGTCAGGGATGTTGGAGTGTGTCAGGGATGTTGGAGTGTGTCTGGGATGTTGGCGTGTGTCTGGGATGTTGGAGTGTGTCTGGGATGTTGGCGTGTGTCTGGGATGTTGGCGTGTGTCTGGGATGTTGGCGTGTGTCTGGGATGTTGGCGTGTGTCTGGGATGTTGGCGTGTGTCTGGGATGTTGGCGTGTGTCAGGGATGTTGGAGTGTGTCTGGGATGTTGGAGTGTGTCTGGGATGTTGGAGTGTGTCTGGGATGTTGGAGTGTGTCTGGGATGTTGGAGTGTGTCTGGGATGTTGGAGTGTGTCTGGGATGTTGGAGTGTGTCTGGGATGTTGGAGTGTGTCTGGGATGTTGGAGTGTGTCTGGGATGTTGGCGTGTGTCTGGGATGTTGGCGTGTGTCTGGGATGTTGGAGTGTGTCTGGGATGTTGGAGTGTGTCTGGGATGTTGGAGCGTGTCTGGGATGTTGGCGTGTGTCAGGGATGTTGGCGTGTGTCTGGGATGTTGGCGTGTGTCTGGGATGTTGGAGTGTGTCTGGGATGTTGGAGTGTGTCTGGGATGTTGGAGTGTGTCTGGGATGTTGGAGTGTGTCTGGGATGTGGGCGTGTGTCTGGGATGTTGGCGTGTGTCTGGGATGTTGGCGTGTGTCTGGGATGTTGGCGTGTGTCTGGGATGTTGGAGTGTGTCTGGGATGTTGGAGTGTGTCAGGGATGTTGGAGTGTGTCAGGGATGTTGGAGTGTGTCAGGGATGTTGGAGTGTGTCTGGGATGTTGGAGTGTGTCTGGGATGTTGGAGTGTGTCTGGGATGTTGGTGTGTGTCTGGGATGTTGGCGTGTGTCTGGGATGTTGGCGTGTGTCTGGGATGTTGGAGTGTGTCTGGGATGTTGGAGTGTGTCAGGGATGTTGGAGTGTGTCAGGGATGTTGGAGTGTGTCAGGGATGTTGGAGTGTGTCAGGGATGTTGGAGTGTGTCAGGGATGTTGGAGTGTGTCAGGGATGTTGGAGTGTGTCAGGGATGTTGGAGTGTGTCTGGGATGTTGGAGTGTGTCTGGGATGTTGGCGTGTGTCTGGGATGTTGGAGTGTGTCTGGGATGTTGGAGTGTGTCAGGGATGTTGGAGTGTGTCAGGGATGTTGGAGTGTGTCAGGGATGTTGGAGTGTGTCAGGGATGTTGGAGTGTGTCAGGGATGTTGGAGTGTGTCAGGGATGTTGGAGTGTGTCAGGGATGTTGGAGTGTGTCTGGGATGTTGGAGTGTGTCAGGGATGGTGTGCAGTTGCTTTGTGGAGATTCAGTCTCTCCTGATTCTCTTTGTCTGTTACAGATGTGCCGAAATCGAATGCATTCCAGCCGGACAGACTCGAATCTTTCGTTGCAGCAATCTGGGAGTGCACGGCCGTTACCTGACTGTCAGCATTCCAAACAAGAGAGTGGCCCTGACTCTGTGTGAGGTGAAAGCATTTGGTAGCCACGAGCCTCACCATGAGTGAGTATGAATTCTGAAGCTTCACCTCAGTCGCTGCATCACCAGCTCCCATTTACACTCAGCGACCTCATTGCTCGGAGCTTCAGGGGCCTGTCGACCAGTGCCCGACATCTCCACACATTCCAGCACCGCTGAGATTACAATCCTTGTTCAGCAAAGCTTTCCTACCTCTGGGTCGGCCTGGGAAAAGACAATATTAACACTGAGATAGGGGAAGGAAAGGAGCAGAACGGAGGAAATTGGAGATCATTGCCAATCATTGCAGCATAACAAGTAGATAAAGACAGGATGCGATGTGTATTCATCAAGCAAGCAGAGAGCTTACACTGCAACTGTACAAAACACTGCCTAATTCTGCTCACCGGATTACAGGGAGGATGTGATTCTATCTAAAGAGGCAGAGAGGAGGTGGAGAATGAGGAGAGATGGGATAGGTCTTTAAATCAGAGGAGGCTGAGGGGATTGAACATAGAACATAGAACAGTACAGCACAGAACAGGCCCTTCGGCCCACAATGTTGTGCCGAGCTTTATCTGAAACCAAGATCAAGCTATCCCACTCCCTATCATCCTGGTGTGCTCCTTGTGCCTATCCAATAACCGCTTGAATGTTCCTAAAGTGTCTGACTCCACTATCACTGCAGGAAGTCCATTCCACACCCCAACCACTCTCTGCGTAAAGAACCTACCTCTGATATCCTTCCTATATCTCCCACCACGAACACTATAGTTATGCCCCCTTGTAATAACTCCATCGACCCGAGGAAATAGTCTTTGAACGTTCACTCTATCTATCCCCTTCATCATTTTATAAACCTCTATTAAGTCTCCCCTCAGCCTCCTCCTCTCCAGAGAGAACAGCCCTAGCTCCCTCAACCTTTCCTCATAAGACCTACCCTCCAAACCAGGCAGCATCCTGCTAAATCTCCTCTGCACTCTTTCCAGCGCTTCCACATCCTTCTTATAGTGAGGTGACCAGAACTGCACACAATATTCCAAATGTGGTCTCACCAAGGTCCTGTACAGTTGCAGCATAACCCCACGGCTCTTAAACTCCAACCCCCTGTTAATAAAAGCTAACACACTATAGGCCTTCTTCACAGCTCTATCCACTTGAGTGGCAACCTTTAGAGATCTGTGGATATGGACCCCAAGATCTCTCTGTTCCTCCACAGTCTTCAGAACCCTACCTTTGACCCTGTAATCCACATTTAAATGAGTCCTACCAAAATGAATCACCTCACATTTATCAGGGTTAAACTCCATTTGCCATTTTTCAGCCCAGCTTTGCATCCTATCTATGTCTCTTTGCAGCCTACAACAGCCCTCCACCTCATCCACTACTCCACCAATCTTGGTGTCATCAGCAAATTTACTGATCCACCCTTCAGCCCCCTCCTCTAGGTCATTAATAAAAATCACAAAGAGTAGAGGACCAAGCACTGATCCCTGTGGCACTCCGCTTGCAACCTGCCTCCAATCCGAAAATTTTCCATCCACCACCACCCTCTGTCTTCGATCAGACAGCCAGTTACCTATCCAATCGGCCAACTTTCCCTCTATCCCACACCTCCTCACTTTCATCATAAGCCGACCATGAGGGACCTTATCAAACGCCTTACTAAAATCCATGTATATGACATCAACTGCCCTACCTTCATCAACACACTTAGTTAACTCCTCAAAAAGTTCAATCAAATTTGTGAGGCACAACTTGCCCTTCACGAATCCGTGCTGACTATCCCGGATTAATCCGCATCTTTCTAAATGGTCGTAAATCCCATCCCTAACGACCTTTTCCATCAATTTACCAACCACCGAAGTAAGACTAACCGGTCTATAATTACCAGGGTCATTTCTATTCCCTTTCTTAAACAGAGGAACAACATTCGCCACTCTCCAGTCCTCTGGCACCATCCCCGTGGACAGTGAGGACCCAAAGAACAAAGCCAAAGGCTCTGCAATCTCATCCCTTGCCTCCCAAAGAATCCTAGGATATATTTCATCAGGCCCAGGGGACTTATCGACCTTCAGTTTATTCAAAACTGCCAGTACATCCTCCCTCCGAACATCTATTTCCTCCAGCCTATTAGCCTTTAACACCTTCTCTTCCTCAAAAACATGGCCCCTCTCCTTGGTGAACACTGAAGAAAAGTATTCATTCATCACCTAGGAGCAGGAGTAGGCCATCTAGCCCCTCGAGCCTGCCCCGCCATTCAATAAGATCATGGCTGATCTGAAGTGGATCAGTTCCACTTACCCACCTGATCCCTATAACCGCTAATTCCCTTACTGATCAGGAATCCATCTATCCGTGATTTAAACATATTCAATGAGGTAGCCTCCACCACTTCAGTGGGCAGAGAATTCCAGAGATTCACCACCCTCTGAGAGAAGAAGTTCCTCCTCAACTCTGCCTTAACTGACCCCCTTTATTTTGAGGCTGTGCCCTCTAGTTCCAGCTTCCTTTCTAAGTGGAAAGAATCTCTCCACCTCTACCCTATCCAGCCCCTTCATTATCTTCTAGGTCTCTATAAGATTCCCCCTCAGCCTTATAAATTCCAACGGGTACAACCCCAATCTGCTTAGTCTCCCTCATAATCAACACCCCTCATCTCTGTCACCCTCCTTGTTCCTGATAGGAGCCACTCTATCTCTCCCCCGCCGCTTCCTGCTTTACACGCAGTCAGAGAGATTGGCTTCCTTTTCCTGTTAACTTCCAGAACATTCTCATCTCCTCAGCTCTCCTCCCAGCCTATCGTCTTTCAGCCTGCCTCACGCTTGAAGAATTCTCCTGGTGTGTATCAGACAGACTCTTTATGATTTGCTTTCATCTTCATCTCACTCGTCATTCAAGGAGCTTGGAGCTGCAATCTACCTTTTCACATTCCCCCGGGGAACACAAGCAGAACCTGCAGCCGCCTGGATTCTGTGTTCCTGCGCCACTTGAACCCGCTGCCCCCTGAGCTGTGCCAGCCATTGGATGAACCCATGGTGACAGGGCATCATCGTGTACATGCCAGTCTTGCCCCATTGGTCAAATCTCGAACTGGCATTGGGAGTGGCAGAGGTCACACTGCCTGCACCAACTCACACTGACCTTTCACCTTGTTAAAGGATGGCTCCCCACCAATCAGGGGGCACCACTGGCTGGTGACCAAGGCTTTAGCCACACAAAGCTCTGAGGAAGCTAATGTCACAGGTCAGAGGTGAGCTGTTCTCTGAGAGTCCCATGTAGCATGGCAGCCAATCACTCAGCACCAGTCCTCCCTGTATTGAACTAGCCCTGTTCCTGATCAAATCATTCTCAAGATGCAAATGGGAATTCCCATTTTCCTGGTCGCAGGTTGTGGTGGGAGAGGGGAATAACTGTGCTCTGACCAGTGACCCATATCCTGTGAATGAAAAATAACAATATTATTCCTTGATTTTGTTTTTCCAGAGAGGATCATGTCCATATAATCTGAACTCGCCGCTTGTTTGGGACGATCCACTTTGTGCTTTGAGCTTATGCGACCAGTCCAGATCATTATCAGCTGCTCTCCCTGGAGAGACCACGCTCTCTGCAATGCTGCTTCTAGTAATCATTTCACACAATGAGTCTGCCTCCAAACTTCCTGCAACACACCCGGGAACAGAGGGAATTTCTTCCCAACCAAGCAACATTCCCAGTCAATCACAGGCTGAAGGACGGGGCTCAGAGACCAGGGGACAAACGGCAGAGAATGATTCTGTAAAACACTGTGTTCCCAACACAGGAACACAGAAAGGTGGATCAATCCCACCTCTGTCCCACTGGCTGGCAACGGGAATCCAACTTGAATGGTAAACTTACAGCTCTGGAGAAACCAGGATTCATCCTGGAGTCCGTGCAGTTTCTCCCCATCAGTGAGTGTGTGAATACCGATTGAGTATTGACTCTGGGTCTGCTGCAGTTCCAGTTCTATCAGGATGTGTGTACAACCTATAAACCTTTCTGTTCCTTGAGGAAAAATCATGAATAAAATTGCTGATTGCAGATCATTGTTACCGTGTCTGTCCTGTTTACCAATCACCCACAGGAATCTCACCAACTCATTCCACACCATCTCACTGAGGGATATTCATCCACTTCCCCACTGGACACACAAACCTCCTCCTGTCCGGGGCCCCCTCCCAAGCGAATTGCCTTCCCACCCCCCTCCCCATAGAGTCTCCTTCCTTCCCCCCCCCCCTGCCCATGGGGTCCCCCTCCCTCCCTAGGACATTTCCCTCCCGTCCGCGTTCCTGTCCCTTCCGAGGGAGGCCCCCTCCCTCACACTCCCCGTGCAGCCCTCCTCCCAATGGGGTCCTCCTCCTGATGGGGTCCCCCTCCCTCCCTCTCTTTGCACTCCTCACTGGGTCCTTCTCCCACCCTTCCCAGGGGTCTCCCACCCTCCTCTTGGGGACTCCCTCGCACTCTCCCTCCACCCCACATAGATCCTGTGGGGAGGAGGGAGGGAATCTATGTCCTTCTCAAATGGTCTCCCTCTCTCCTCTCCATGGGGTCATAGAGCAGATGTGGAGATGCCGGTGTTGGACTGGGGTAAACACAGTAAGAAGTTTAACAATACCAGGTTAAAGTCCAACAGGTTTATTTGATAGCAAATGCATTTGTTACCAAATAAACCTGTTGTTGTTAAACCTGGTGTTGTCAAACTTCTTACTATCATAGAGCCGTACAGCTTGGAAACAGTCCCTTCTGCCCAACCAGTCCATGGTGCCCTCTCAGCGAGTCCCAATTGCCTGTATTTGTAGAATCTCTATAGTGCAGAAGGAGGCCATTTGGCCCATCGAGTTTGCACTGACCAGGATCCCACCCAGGCCCTATTCCCATAACCCCATATATTTACCCGACTAACCCCCTGACACTCGAGTCAATTTAGCATCGCCAAGCAGCCATGTTATGTCATTAATGGAAGTGTTAGAATTCAAAAAGAAGGTACAAAAACTAGCATAAAGACACTTTATCTGAATGCTTGTAGCATTTGAAACAAATCGGCACAAATCATTGTGAACGAGTATGATTTGGTGGCCATTACAGAGACATGGTTTCAGGATGATCACGGCTGGGAGTTAAATATCCAGGGGTATCAGACTGTTCGGAGGGACCGACAGGAAGGTAAGGGAGGTGGTGTAGCTCTGATATTTAAGGATGACATGCGCGGATCCACAAGAAATGGGTGAGATCCTAAATGAATATTTCTCATCAGTATTTACTGTTGAGAAAAGCATGGATGTTAGGGAACTTGGGGAAATAAATAGTGATGTCTTGAGGAGTGTACATATTACAGAGAAGGAGGTGCTGGAAGTCTTGAGGCGCATCAAGGTCGATAAATCTGCGCGACCTGATGAAGTGTATCCCAGGATGTTGTGGGAGGCTAGGGAGGAAATTGCGGGTCCCCGAGCCGAGATATTTGAATCATCGATAGTCACGGGTGAGGTGCCTGAAGATTGGAGAGTGGCAAATGTGCCTTTGTTTAAAAAGGGCTGCAGGGAAAAGCCTGGGAACTACAGGCCAGTGAGCCTCACATCTGTGGTGGGTAAGTTGTTGGACGGTATTTTGAGAGACAGGATCTACAGGCATTTAGAGATGCAAGGACTGATTAGGGACAGTCAGCCTGGCTTTGTGAGTGGAAAATCATGTCTCACAAATTTAATTGAGTTTTTTGAAGGGGTAACCAAGAAGGTAGATGAGGGCAGTGCAGTTGATGTTGTCTACATGGACTTTAGCAAGGCCTTTGACAAGATACCGTATGGTAGGTTGTTGCATAAAGTTAAATCTCATGGGATCCAGGGTGAGGTATCTAAATGGATACAAAATTGGCTTCTTGACAGAAGCCAGAGGGTGGTTGTCGAGAGTTGTTTTTCAAACTGGAGGCCTGTGACCAGCGGTGTGCCTCAGGGATCAGTGCTGTGCCCACTGTTATTTGTCATTGATATTAATGATTTGGATGAGAATATAGGAGGCATGGTTAGTAAGTTTGCAGATGACACTAAGATTGGTGGCATGGTGGACAGTGAGGAAGGTTATCTCCAATTGCAGCGGGATCTTGATCAATTGGGCCCTTGGGCTGACGAATGGCAGATGGAGTTTAATTTAGACAAATGTGAGGTAATGCATTTTGGTAGATTGAACCAGGGCAGGACTTACTCAGTTAATGGTAGGGCGTTGGGGAGAGTTACAGAACAAAGAGATCGAGGGGTACATGTTCATAGCTCCTTGAAAGTGGAGTCACAGGTGGACAAAGTGGTGAAGAAGGCATTCGGCATGCTTGGTTTCATCGGTCAGAACATTGAATACAGGAGTTGGAATATCTTGTTGAAGTTGTACAAGACATTGGTAAGGCCACACTTGGAATACTGTGTGCAATTCTGGTCACCCTATTATAGAAAGAGTGCAGAAAAGATTTACTAGGATGCTACCGGGACTTGATGGATTGAGTTATAAGGAGAGGCTGGATAGACTGGGACTTTTTTCTCTGGAGCGTAGGAGGCTGAGGGGTGACCTTATAAAGGTCTATAAAATAATGAGGGGCATAGACAAGGTAGATAGTCAATATCTTTTCCCAAAGGTAGGGGAGTCTAAAACTAGAGGGCATAGGTTTAAGGTGAGAGGGGAGAGATACAAAAGTGGTCAGAGGGGCAATTTTTCACACAGCAGGTGGTGAGTGTCTGGAACAAGCTGCCAGAGGTAGTAGTAGAGGCGGGAACAATTTTATCTTTTAAAAAGCATTTAGACAGTTACATGGGTACAATGGGTATAGAGGGATATGGGCTAAATGCGGGCAATTGGGATTATCTTAGGGGTTTGAAAAAAGAGGGCGGTAATAATAATGTTGAGGTAGGGAGGGCTATAAACAAGCAGATAAGGGATGCGTGTAAAAACGGAACGGCAATAATCATGGGGGACTTCAACATGCACATTGACTGGCAGACTCAAGTCGGTAAGGGTGGAATGGAGGAAGAGTTCTTAGAATGCTGTCGGGATAGTTTCCTTGAACAGCATGTTACGGAACCGACGAGGGAACGAGCTATTTTGGATCTGGTATTGTGTAACGAGGTAGGTAGAATTAAGGATCTTATTGTGAAGGACCCTCTTGGGTCTAGTGACCACAATATGGTCGAATTTCTGATTCAGTTGGAAGAGGAGAAAGTTTGGTCCCAAACCAGTGTCCTCTGTTTGAACAGAGGGAAATATGATAGGATGAGGGATGAATTGGCTAAGGTAGACTGGGAGAGCAGGCTGGCAGGTAGGATAGCTGAGGAACAGTGGAGGATTTTTAAGGAGATCCTTTTCGGTTCTCAGCAAAAATATATTCCAGCAAAAAACAAGGATTGTAAGAAAAGGGAGAACCAGCCGTGGATAACGAAGGAAATAAAGGAGAGTATTAAAATAAAAACAGCTGCATACAGAGTGGCCAAAAATAGTGGAGAAACAAGTGATTGGGAAAAATTTAAGAAACAACAAAGAGAGACTAAGAAAGCGATAAAGAAAGGAAGGATAGACTATGAAGCTAGGCTAGCAATTAATATAAAAAATGATAGTAAAAGTTTTTATAAATATATAAAAAGGAATAGAGTGGCTAGAGTGAATGTTGGACCCTTGGAGGACGAGAGGGGGGAGTTAATAGTGGGAAATGAGGATATGGCTGAGTCTTTAAATAAGTTTTTTGTGTCGGTCTTCACGGTGGAGGACACAAATAGTTTGCCAAATATTAACGCTAGAGGGTTGGCAGCAGGAGAAATACTTAATACAATTAATGTTACCAGAGAGGCAGTGCTGGGTAGACTAATGGGACTGAAGGTGGACAAGTCCCCGGGTCCGGATGGAATGCATCCCAGGGTATTGAAAGAAATGTCAGAGGTAATAGTGGATGCGTTAGTGATTATTTATCAAAACTCGTTGCATTCTGGGGTAGTGCCGGTTGATTGGAAAACGGCTAATGTTACGCCGCTGTTTAAAAAAGGAAGGAGACAAAAGGCGGGTAACTATAGGCCGGTCAGCTTAACGTCTGTAGTAGGGAAAATGCTGGAATCCATTATTAAAGAGGAGATAGCAGGGCATCTGGATAGAAATGGTTCGATCAATCAGACGCAGCATGGATTCATGAGGGGAAAGTCGTGCTTGACGAACATGTTGGATTTTTATGAAGATGTGACTAGGGCGGTTGATGGAGGAGAACCGGTGGATGCGGTGTTTTTGGATTTCCAAAAGGCGTTTGATAAGGTGCCCCATAAAAGGCTGCTGAAGAAGATTAGGGCACACGGAGTTGGGGGTAGTGTGTTAAAGTGGATTGGGGACTGGCTATCCGACAAGAAGCAAAGAGTCGGAATAAATGGGTGTTTTTCCGGTTGGAGGAAGGTAACTAGTGGCGTGCTGCAGGGATCGGTACTCGGGCCGCAACTATTTACCATTTATATAGATGATCTGGAGGAGGGGACGGAGTGTAGGGTAACGAAGTTTGCAGATGACACAAAGATAAGTGGAAAAGTGAATCGTGTGGAGGACGGAGAAGATCTGCAGAGAGATTTGGACAGGCTGAGTGAGTGGGCGAGGATATGGCAAATGGAGTATAACGTTGAGAAATGCGAGGTTATACACTTTGGAGGAAATAATAACAAATGGGATTACTATCTCAATGGAAACAGATTAAAACATGCTACCGTGCAAAGGGACCTGGGGGTCCTTGTGCATGAGACGCAAAAGCCCAGTCTGCAGGTACAACAGGTGATCAAGAAGGCAAATGGGATGTTGGCCTATATCGCGAGGGGGATAGAATATAAAAGCAGGGATGTCTTGATGCACCTGTACAGGGCATTGGTGAGGCCGCAGCTGGAATACTGTGTGCAGTATTGGTCCCCTTATATGAGGAAGGATGTATTGGCATTGGAGGGAGTGCAGCGAAGGTTCACCAGGTTGATACCGGAGATGAGGGGTTTGGATTATGAGGAGAGGCTGAGGAGATTGGGTTTGTACTCGTTGGAGTTTAGAAGGATGAGGGGGGAACTTATGGAGACTTATAAGATAATGCGGGGGCTGGATAGGGTGGAGGCGGAGAGATTCTTTCCACTTAGTAAGGAAGTTAAAACTAGAGGACACAGCCTCAAAATAAAGGGGGGTCGGTTTAAGACAGAGTTGAGGAGGAACTTCTTCTCCCAGAGGGTGGTGAATCTCTGGAATTCTCTGCCCACTGAGGTGGTGGAGGCTACCTCGCTGAATATGTTTAAAGCGCAGATGGATGGATTCCTGATCGGTAAGGGAATTAAGAGTTATGGGGATCAGGCGGGTAAATGGTACTGATCCACGTCAGATCAGCCATGATCTTATTGAATGGCGGGGCAGGCTCGAGGGGCTAGATGGCCTACTCCTGCTCCTATTTCTTATGTTCTTATGTTCTTATGTAAAATAAGAACTAGGAGCAGGAGTAGACCATCTGGCCCCTCGAGCCTGCTCCGCCATTCAATAAGATCATGGCTGATCTTATTGTGGACTCAGCTCCACTTACCCGCCCGCTCACCATAACCCTTGCTTCCTTTACTGTTCAAAAATTTATCTATCCTTGCCTTAAAAACATTCAATGAGGTAGCCTCAACTGCTTCACTGGGCAGGGAATTCCACAGATTCACAACCCTTTGTGTGAAGAAGTTCCTCCTCAACTCAGTCCTAAATCGTCTTCCCCTTATTTTGAGGCTATGCCCCCTAGTTCTAGTTTCACCCACCAGTTGAAACAACCTCCCTGCTTCTATCTTATCTATTGCCTTCATAATCTTATATGTTTCTATAAGATCTCCTCTCATTCTTCTGAATTCCAATGAGTATAGCCCCAGTCTACTCAGTCTCTCCTCATAAGCCAACCCTCTCAACTCCGGAATCAACCTAGTGAATCTCCTCTGTACCCCCTCCAGTGCCAGTATATCCTTTCTCAAGTAAGGAGACCAAAACTGTACACAGTACTCCAGGTGTGGCCTCACCAGCACCTTATACAGCTGCAACATAATCTCTCTGTTTTTAAACTCCATCCCTCTCGCAATGAAGGACAAAATTCCATTTGTCTTCTTAATTACCTGCTGCACTTGCAAACCAACTCCTTGAGATTCCTGCACAAGGACACCCAGGTCCCTCTGCACAGCCGCATGCTGCAATTTTTTACTAGGAGGGCTTCTTGAAACAGTATGTAGATAATCCAACTGGGGAAGGGGCCATACTAGACCTGGTATTGGGGAATTAGCCCAGCCAGGCAGTCGATGTTTCAGTCGGGGAGCAGTTCGGGAACAGAGACCACAATTCAGTCAGGTTTAAGGTACTGATGGATAAAGATAAGGGTACTCCTCAATTTAAGGTGCTAAATTGAGAGAAGGCTAATTCCAACAAGATTCGGCAGGAACTGAAGAATGTAGATTGGGGGCAGATGTTTGAGGGCAAATCAACATCTGGCATGTGGGAGGCTTTCAAGTGTAAGTTGATAGGGATTCAGGACCGGCACATTCCTGTAAGGATGAAGGATAAGTATGGCAAGTTTTGGGAACGTTGGATAACGAGAGATATTGTGAGCCTCGTCAAAGAGAGAAAGGAAGCATTTGTCAAAGCTCGGAGGCTGGGAGCACACGAAGCAAGATGCAAGACTGGGCAGAGAAGTGGCAGATGGACTTCAACCCAGATAAGTGTGTGGTGGTTCATTTTGGCAGGTCGAATAGGATGAAAGAATATAATATGAAGGGTAAGACACTTGGCAGTGTGGAAGATCAGAAGGATCTTGGGGTCCGGGTTCATAGGACACTCAAAGCAGCATCGCAGGTAGAGGCTGTGGTTAAGAAGGCGTATGGAATACTGGCCTTCATCAATAGAGGAATTGAGTTTAGAAATCGGGAGATAATGCTGCAGCTGTATAGGACCCTGGTCAGACCCCACCTGGAGTACTGTGCCCAGTTCTGGTCGCCTCATTACAGAAAGGATGTGGAAGCCATAGAAAGGGTGCAGAGGAGATTTACAAGGATGTTGCCTGGATTAGGTGGCATGCCTTATGACGATAGGTTGAGAGAGCTCGGTCTTTTCTCCTTGGAGAGGCGAAGGATGAGAGGTGACCTGATAGAGGTGTATAAGATGTTGAGGGGTATTGATAGTGTGGATTCTCAGAGGCTACCCAGGGCTGAAATGGTTGCCACAAGAGGTCAAAGGTTGAGGGTGCTGGGGAGTAGGTACAGAGGAGATGTGAGGGGTAAGTTTTTCACACAGAGGGTGGTGGGTGCGTGGAATCGGCTGCCGGTAGTGGTGGTGGAGGCGGATTCGATAGGGTCATGGAAGTTAGTAAGATAGAGGGTTATAGGTAAGCCTAGTAGGTAGGGACATGTTCGGCGCAACTTGTGGGCCGAAGGGCCTGTTTGTGCTGTAGCTTTTCTATGTTCTATGTTTGAAAGCAAGTGTGGAATACAAGGAAAGTAGAAAGAAACTTAAGCAAGGAGTAAGGAGGGCTAAAAGGAGTCACGAAAAGGCCTTGGCCAACAGGATTAAGGAAAATCCCAAGGCATTTTATAGAAACATAGAAACATAGAAAACTACAGCACAAAACAGGCCCTTCGGCCCCACAAGTTGTGCCGAACATATCCCTACCTTTTAGGCCAACCTATAACCCTCCATCCTATTAAGTCCCATGTACTCATCCAGGAGTCTCTGAAAAGACCCCATTGAGTTTGCCTCCACCACCACTGACGGCAGCCGATTCCACCCACCCACCACCCTCTGTGTGAAAAACTTCCCCCTAACATCTCCCCTGTACCTACCCCCCAGCACCTTAAGCCTGTGTCCTCTCGTAGCAGCCATTTCCACCCTGGGAAAAAGCCTCTGAGAGTCCACCCGATCTATGCCTCTCAACATCTTATATACCTCTATTAGGTCTCCTCTCATCCTACCTCTCTCCAAGGAGAAAAGACCGAGCTCCCTCAGCCTATCCTCATAAGGCATGCCACTCAATCCAGGCAACATCCTTGTAAATCTCCTCTGCACCCTTTCAATCTTTTCCACATCCTTCCTGTAATGAGGCGACCAGAACTGAGCACAGTACTCCAAGTGGTGTCTGACGAGGGTCTTATACATATGTAAAGAGCAAGAGGGTAGCCAGGGAGAGGTTGGCCCACTCAAGGACAGGGGAGGGAATCTATGCATGGAGCCAGAGGAAATGGGCGAGGTATTAAATGAGTACTTTGCGTCAGTATTCACCAAACAGAAGGACTTGGTGGATGATGAATCCAGGAAAGGATGTGTAGATAGTTTGAGTCATGTTGAGATCAAAAAGGAGGAGGTATTGGGGTTCTTGAGAAACATTAAGGTAGACAAGTCCCCAGGGCCTGATGGGATATACCCCAGAATACTGAGAGAGGCAAGAGAGGAAATTGCTGGCGCCTTGAGAGAAATCTTTGTATCCTCACTGGCTACAGGGGAGGTCATGATGTGGAGAGGTCATGATGGGCTCTCATGCTTGAGAGCAGATATCCACTCCATCTGACGAAGGGGCAGCGCTCCGAAAGCTAATGGCATTTGCTACCAAATAAACCTGTTGGACTTTAACCTGGTGTTGTTAAAACTGTTACAGGGGAGGTCCCAGAGGATTGAAGAATAGCCAATGTTGTTCCTTTCTTTAAGAAGGGTAGCAAGAATAATCCAGGTAATTACAGGCCGGTGAGCCTTACATCAGTGGGAGGGAAATTATTGGAGAGGATTCTTTGAGACAGGATTTATTCCCACTTGGAAATAAGTGGACGTATTAGTGAGAGGCAACATGGTTTTGTGAAGGGGAGGTCGTGTCTCACGAACTTGATTGAGTTTTTTGAGGAAGTGACGAAGATGCTTCATGAGGGTAGGGCAGTGGATGTTGTCAACATGGACTTCAGTAAGGCCTTTGACAAGGTTCCTCATGGCAGACTGGTGCAGAAGGTGATGTCGCATGGGATCAGAGGTGAGCTGCCAAGGTGGATAGAGAAGTGGCTCGGTCAAAGAAGACAGAGGGTAGCAGTGGAAGGGTGCGTTTCTGAATGGAGGGCTGTGACAAGTGGTGTTCCTCAGGGATCAGTGCTGGGACCTTTGCTGTTTGTAATATATATAAATGATTTGGAGGAAAATGTAACTGGTTTGATTAGTAAGTTTGCGGACGACACAAAGGTTGGTGGATTTGCGGATAGCGATGAGGACCATCAGAGGATACAGCAGGATATAGATCAGTTGGAGACTTGGGCGGAGAGATGGCAGATGGAGGTTAATCCGGACAAATGTGAGGTAATGCATTTTAGAACATAGAACATAGAACAGTACAGCACAGAACAGGCCCTTCGGCCCACGATGTTGTGCCGAGCTTTTTCTGAAACCAAGATCAAGCTATCCCACTCCCTATCATCCTGGTGTGCTCCATGTGCCTATCCAATAACCGCTGAAATGTTCCTAAAGTGTCTGACTCCACTATCACTGCAGGCAGTCCATTCCACACCCCAACCACTCTCTGCGTAAAGAACCTACCTCTGATATCCTTCCTATATCTCCCACCACGAACCCTATAGTTATGCCCCCTTGTAATAGCTCCATCCACCCGAGGAAATAGTCTTTGAACGTTCACTCTATCTATCCCCTTCATCATTTTATAAACCTCTATTAAGTCTCCCCTCAACCTCCTCCTCTCCAGAGAGAACAGCCCTAGCTCCCTCAACCTTTCCTCATAAGACCGACACTCCAAACCAGGCAGCATCCTGGTAAATCTCCTCTGCACTCTTTCCAGCGCTTCCACGTCCTTCTTACAGTGAGGCTACCAGAACTGCACAATATTCCAAATGTGGTCTCACCAAGGTCCTGTACAGTTGCAGCATAACCCCACGGCTCTTAAACTCCAACCCCCTGTTAATAAAAGCTAACACACTATTGGCCTTCTTCACAGCTCTATCCACTTGAGTGGCAACCTTTTGAGGTCTGTGGATATGGACCCCAAGATCTCTCTGTTCCTCCACAGTCTTCAGAACCCTACCTTTGACCCTGTAATCCACATTTAAATTAGTCCTACCAAAATGAATCACTTCACATTTATCAGGGTTAAACTCCATTTGCCATTTTTCAGCCCAGTTTTGCATCCTATCTATGTCTCTTTGCAGCCTACAACAGCCCTCCACCTCATCCACTACTCCACCAATCTTGGTGCCATCAGCAAATTTACTGATCCACCCTTCAGCCCCCTCCTCTAGGTCATTGATAAAAATCACAAAGAGCAGAGGACCAAGCACTGATCCCTGTGGCACACCGCTAGCAACCTGCCTCCAGTCCGAAAATTTTCCATCCACCACCACCCTCTGTCTTCGATCAGACAGCCAGTTACCTATCCAATCGGCCAACTTTCCCTCTATCCCACACGTCCTTACTTTCATCATAAGCCGACCATGGGGGACCTTATCAAACGCCTTACTAAAATCCATGTATATGACATCAACAGCCTTACCTTCATCAAAACACTTAGTTACCTCCTCAAAAAATTCAATCAAATTTGTGAGGCACGACTTGCCCTTCACGAATCCGTGCTGACTATCCCGGATTAATCCGCATTTTTCTAAATGGTCATAAATCCCATCCCTAAGGACCTTTTCCATCAACTTACCAACCACCGAAGTAAGACTAACCGGTCTATAATTACCAGGGTCATTTCTATTCCCTTTCTTAAACAGAGGAACAACATTCGCCACTCTCCAGTCCTCTGGCACCATCCCCGTGGACAGTGAGGACCCAAAGAACAAAGCCAAAGGCTCTGCAATCTCATCCCTTGCCTCCCAAAGAATCCTGGGATATATTTCATCAGGCCCAGGGGACTTATCGACCTTCAGTTTATTCAAAACTGCCAATACATCCTCCCTCCGAACATCTACTTCCTCCAGCCTATTAGCCTGTAACACCTTCTCTTCCTCAAAAACATGGCCCCTCTCCTTGGTGAACACTGAAGAAAAGTATTCATTCATCACCTCGCCTATCTCTACTAACTCCATACACAACTTCCCACTACTGTCCTTGACCGGCCCTAACCTCACCCTGGTCATTCTTTTATTCCTCACATAAGAGTAAAAAGCCTTGGGGTTTTCCTTGATCCGACCCGCCAAGGACTTCTCATGTCCCCTCCCAGCTCTCCTAAGCCCCTTTTTCAGCTCATTCCTTGCTAACTTGTAACCCTCAATCGAGCCATCTGAACCTTGTTTCCTCATCCCTATATAAGCTTCCTTCTTCCTTTTTACAAGACATTCCACCTCTTTTGTGAACCATGGTTCCCTCACTCGGCCATTTCCTCCCTGCCTGACAGGGACATACCTATCAAGGACACACAGTATTTGTTCCTTGAAAAAGTTCCACTTTTCATTAGTGCCTTTCCCTGACAGTTTCTGTTCCCATCCTATGCTTCCTAATTCTTGCCTAGTCGCATCATAATTACCTCTCCCCCAATTATAAACTTTGCCCTGCCGTACAGCCCTATCCCTCTCCATTGCGATAACAAAAGACACCGAATTGTGGTCACTATCTCCAAAGTGCTCTCCCACAACCAAATCTAACACTTGGCCCGGTTCATTTCCCAGTACCAAATCCAATGTGGCCTCACCTCTTGTCGGCCTATCCACATATTGTGTCAGGAACCCCTCCTGCACACACTGCACAAAAACTGCCCCATCCGAACTATTCGACCTATAAAGCTTCCAATCAATATTTGGAAAGTTAAAGTCCACCATGACAACTACCCTGTTACCCCCACACATATCCATAATCTGCTTAGCAATTTCTTCCTCCACATCTCTATTACTATTATGGGCCTATAGTAAACTCCTAACAACGTGACCGCTCCTTTCCTATTTCTAATTTCAGCCCATATTACCTCAGTATGCAGATCCCCCTCGAAGTGCCTTTCCGCAGCCGTTAAACTATCCTTGATTAACAATGCTACTCCTCCACCTCTTTTACCAGCTTCCCTACACTTAGTGAAACATCTATACCCCGGAACGTCCAACAACCATTCCTGTCCTTGTTCTACCCACGTCTCCGTAATGGCCACAACATCGTAGTCCCAAGTACCGATCCACGCCCCAGGTTCATCTACCTTGTTCCGGATGCTCCTTGCATTGAAGTAGACACACTTCAACCCACCTTCCTGTCGACTGGTACCCACCCTTGACCTTGATACCTTCCCCAATACCTCACCACCCTCACTGACTTCCGGACTACAACTCCTTTTCCCACTCCCTTGACAAATTAGTTTAAACCCCCCTGAAGAGCCGGAGCAAATTTCCCTCCCAGGATATTGGTGCCCCTCTGGTTCAGGTGCACCCCGTTCTGTTTGTTCCCATCCTATGCTTCCTAATTCTTGCCTAATCGCATCATAATTACCTCTCCCCCAATTATAAACTTTGCCCTGCCGTTCGGCCCTATCCCTCTCTTTCCAAATATTGATTGGAAGCTTTATAGGTCGAATAGTTCGGATGGAGCAGTTTTTGTGCAGTGTGTGCAGGAGGGTTTCCTGACACAATATGTGGATAGGCCGACAAGAGGTGGGGCCACATTGGATTTGGTACTGGGAAATGAACCGGGCCAAGTGTGAGGTTTGGTTGTGGGAGAGCACTTTGGAGATAGTGACCAATTATCCACGTATCTGAAACCCTCCCTCCTACACCATCCCTGCAACCACATATTTAACTGCACTCTCTCCCTGTTCCTCAACTCGCTATCACGTGGCATCGGCAACATACCAGAGATGACCACATGTTTTGTCTTGGCTCTCAGCTTCCAGCCCAGCTCCTTAAATTCCTGTTTTAAATCCCTGTCCCTTCTCTTACCTATGTCGTTGCTACCAATGTGTACCACGACTTGTGACTGTTCCCCCTCCCCCTTAAGAATCCAGAAAACACGGTCTGAGACGTCATGGACCTGGCATCCGGAAGGCAACATACCATCCGTGAGTCTCTTTTGCTGCCACAGAACCTCCTATCTATCCCTCTAACTAACGAGTCCCCAATAACTATTGCCCTCCCACTCTGCCCCTTACCCTCCCGAGCCACAGAGACGGACACAGTGCTGGAGATCCTCTCACTGCGGCTCACCACTGGTATGTCGTCCCCCTCAACTGTATCCAAAGCGGAATACTTGTTGCTAAGGGGAACGACCACAGGGGATCCCTGCACTGACTGCTTCCTCCCAGCCCCTCTCACTGTCACCCATCTATTTTCCTTTCCTGGAGTAACTATATCCATGGAGCTTCTGTCTATGGCCACCCCTGCATCCCTAATGATCCTAAGTTCACCCAACTCCAGCTCCCGTTCCCTAACACGGTTTTGGAGGAGCTGCAGATGGGTGCACTTCCCACAGGTGTAATCAGCAGGGACACTGTCGTCGTCCCTCACCTCAAACATAGTGCAAGAGGAACATTGCACTGCCTGCACACCCATCCCCTCTAGATACCTTTCCAATACCACTAGCAGATACAGTTGCTCCAATGGAACAATGAGCTATTTTCCCCCCCTTTTCCTCGGAATCCACGCGGACTGAACTTAAGATTTGCAATTGAAGAGACAACAAAATGAATTAAACTTACCCTACCTCACCCTTTCTGCCGAAGCCCTTAGAGCCAAAGGCTCTGCTCTGCTCCCTGCTTATTCCGCTGCCCACTCAAAAGTGCGGCCTGCTTTTAAACCCACCAAAACCTTCCCAGGCCTCTCCTGGGCCTACTTCCGGTTTCGGAAAAAACCTCCAATTTTAAACACAAAAATCACTGAAAAATAAATGAATAAATCAAGTGTAGAAACAAACTCTCTTACCCTCAGCCTGCTCCTGTGGAACAATGAGGCTGATACCTCCTAGGAAGGTCTAATACAGATAGGAAATATACAGTAAATCTTTGAAGGTGACGTCACAGGTGGAGAAGGTGGTGAAGAAGGCATATGGCATGCTTGCCTTTATAGGACGGGGCATAGAGTATAAAAGTTGGGGTCTGATGTTGCAGATGTATAGAACGTTGGTTCGGCCGCATTTGGAATACTGCGTCCAGTTCTGGTCGCCACACTACCAGAAGGACGTGGAGGCTTTGGAGAGAGTACAGAGGAGGTTTACCAGGATGTTGCCTGGTATGGAGGGGCTTGGTTATGAGGAGAGATTGGGGAAACTGGGGTTGTTCTCCTTGGAAAGACGGAGGATGAGGGGAGACTTAATAGAGGTGTATAAAATTATGAAAGACATAGATAGGGTGAACGGTGGGAAGCTTTTCCCCGGGTCGGTGGTGACGTTCACGAGGGGTCATAGGTTCAAGGTGAAGGGGGGGAGGTTTAACACAGATATCAGAAGGACATATTTCACACAGAGGGTCGTGGGGGCCTGGAATGTGTTGCCGGGCAAAGTGGTGGAGGCGGACACACTGGGAACGTTTAAGACTTATCTAGACAGCTATATGAACGGAGTGGGAATGGAGGGATACAA